>NW_027218830.1:0-30580 GCF_027580195.1 Bos mutus
ATTCGTGATCAGTGCATGAAGTGAACAGTGCATGACCAGTACATGGTAGCTACGTGATCATTGCATGATCAGCCACGTGACCAGTTCATGTTAGCCACGTGATAAGTGCATGATCAGTTTCAGGAGCAGAGTATGATCAGACACATGATCAGTACATGATAGCCATGGGATCACTGCATGATCT
Source organism: Bos mutus (assembly GCF_027580195.1). NCBI lineage: Eukaryota > Metazoa > Chordata > Mammalia > Artiodactyla > Bovidae > Bos > Bos mutus. The sequence goes on from NW_027218830.1 coordinate 185, forward strand.
GTCACATGATCAGTGTATGACCATCCACGTGATCAGTGCATGGGCAGTTATGTGATCAGTGCATGATATGGGCGTGATCGGTGCATGTTCAGTCTCGTGATCAGTGTATGATCACCCGTGATCAGTGCGCGATAGCCAGGTAATCAGTGCATGATAGCCAGATGATCAGTGCATTGTCAGTCACGTGATCATGATCAGCCAAGTAATCGGTGCATGATAGCCGCGTGATCAGTGCATGATCAGTCGCGTGATCAGTGCATGATCAGTCGCGTGATCAGTGCATGATCTTGATCGTGTCGTGAATGATCAGTGCATGACGTAGATCAGTGCGTGTCATTCACGTGATCATTGTACAATCAGCCATGTGATCATTGCACGATCAGCCACGTGATCTGTGCATGATAGCCACGTGATCAGAGCATGATCAATCACGTGATACGTGTTAGATCAGCCACGTGATCAGTGCATGATCCGTCACCTGATCAGTGCATGATCAGTCACGTGATCAGTGCATGATCAATTAGGTTACCATTGCATGATCAGTCACAGGACCAGTACATGTTAGCTACGTGATCATTGCAGGATCAGCCACGTGAGCACTGCATGATAGACACGTGATCAGTGCATGATCAGCTACGTGAGCAGTGTATGATCAGCCACGTGATCAGTGCATGTTCAGACACGTGAACAGTGTATGATCAGCCACGTGATCAGTGCATTATAGCCAAGTGATCATTGCATGTTCAGTCAAGTGATCAGTTCGTGAAGAGTCACGTGATCAGTGCATGATGAGCCACGTGATCAGTTCAGGATCAATTACGTGATCAGTGCATGATCAGTCACGTGACCAGTACATGGTTGCTACGTGATCATTGCATGCCAGCCACGTGAGCAGAGCATGATAGCCACGTGATCAGTGCATGATCAGTCACGTGATCAGTACATGATCATTTACGTGACCTGCGCATGATCTGTCACGTAACCAGTATATGGTAGCTACGTGATCACTGCATGTCCAGCCACGTGTGCGTGCAGTGCATGTGATAGATCATGTGATCATGTGCATGATCAGCCCACGTGATCAGTGCATGATCAGTCCCGTGATCAGTGCATGATGAGCCGCGTGATCAGTGCATGATCAATCCGCGTGATCAGTGCATGATCAGCCGCGTGATCAGTGCATCAGATTCGCGTGAACAGTGCGTGATCAGCCACGTGATCAGTGCATGATATCGCGTGATCAGTGCATGATCAATCACGTGATCGGTGTATGATCAGCCACGTGAACAGTGCATGCTCATTCACGTGATCAGTGCCTGCTGAGCTGCGTGATTAGTGTCTGCTCATCTGTGACAATTGCCAGCTGGGCTGTACGATTCCTGCCTGTCATGATCATTGCCACCTGTGCTGCGTAATTCCTTGCCTGCTCAGCTGCTTGATTAGTGCAGCTGAGCAGCCACGTTCTCACAGCTGAGTTCCGTGATCAGTGCCTGATGACCACGTGATTCGTGCCTACTCAGCTCGTGATTGTTTATTGCCTCCGAGGCACGTGATCAGTGTGATGATCACGTGAAACGTGATCAGTGCACGTGATCAGTCACATGATCAGCGTGATCAGTGATCGCATCGCGTGATCAGTGCATTATAGCCGTGATCAGTGCATGATCAGCCACGTGATCAGTGCATGATTCAGTCACGTGATCGTGCATGATCAGTCACGTGATCAGTGCATGATCTATCACGTGATCCGTGCGTGATCACGTGAGCCATGATCCCCCACGTGATCAGTGCATGATCAGTCACGTGATAAGTGCATGATCAGCCACGTGATCAGTGCATGATCTGTCACATGATCAGTGCAGGATCAATTACGTGATCAGTGCATGATCACTCACGTGACCAGTACAGGGTAGCTACGTGATCATTGCATGATCAGTCACGTGATCAGTGCATGATAGCCGCGTGATCAGTGCATGACCAGTTTCGTGAGAGTGTATGATCAGTCCTTGATCAGTGCATAATAGCCACGTGATCAGTGCATGATCAATCACGGGATCAGTGCATGATCATCCACGTGATCAGTGCATGGGCAGTCATGTGATCAGTGCATGATCAGTCTCGTGATCAGTGTATGATCAACCACGTGATCAGTGCATGATAGCCAGGTAATCGGTGCATGATCAGCCAGATGATCAGTGCATTATCAGTCACGTGATCAGTGTATGATCAGCCAAGTAATCAGTGCATGATAGCCACGTGATCAGTGCATGATCAGTCACGTGATCGGTGCATGATCATCAGCCATGTGATCAGTGCATGATCAGTCACGTGATCAGGGCCTGCTGATCAGTCGTGATCAGTGCATGCTCATCAGTGTGACAAGTCACCAGTACAGCTGATCGATTCCTGCCTGTCATCTCGTGAGCAGTGCCACCTGTGCTGCGTGATTCCTGCCTGCTCAGCCACGTGATCGGTGCCAGCTGATCAGCATGATTGATCAGTGCTGATAGCCACGTGATCGGTGCCTGATCTGACGTGATTCAGTGCATGATCTCTTTGATCATTGCATGATCAGGCACGTGATCAGTGTATGATCAGCCAACGTGATCAGTGCATGATCAGCCACGTGATCAGTGCATGATCAGCCAGGTGATCAGTGCATGATCAGTTACGTGATCAGTGCATGATCAGTCATGTGACCAGTACATGGTAGCTGCGTGATCATTGCATGATCAGCCGCGTGAGCAGTGCATGATAGCCACGTGATCAGTGCATGATCAGTCGCGTGATCAGTGCATGATCAGCCACGTGATCAGTGCATGATCAGCCACGTGATCAGTGCATAATCAGCCACGTGATCAGTGCATGATGGTACCTACGTGATCAGTGCATGATCAGCCACGTGATCAGTGCATGATCAGCCACGTGATCAGGTGCCGTGATCAGTGCGTGATCAGTGCATGATCAGTCACGTGATCAGTGCATGATCAGCCACGTGATCAGTGCATGATCAGTCCTCGTGATCAGTGCATGATCAGTGATCATTGATCAGCCACGTGATCAGTGCATGATAGCCGTGATCAGTACATGATCAGTCACGTGATCAGTGCATGATCAGTCACGTGATCAGTGCATGATCCATTCGTTACATCAGTGCATGATCAGTCACGTGACAGTGCATGATAGCCCACGTGATCAGTGCAGGATCAGCCACGTGAGCAGTGCATGATAGACCGTGATCAGTGCATGATCAGCTACGTGAGCAGTGTATGATCAGCCACGTGATCAGTGCATGATCAGCCACGTGATCAGTGTATGATCAGCCGCGTGATCAGTGCGTGATACCACGTGATCAGTTCATGATTAGTCGCGTGATCTGTGCATGATCAGGCGCGTGATCAGTGCATGATAGCCGCGTGATCAGTGCATGATAGCCACGTGATCAGTTCATGATTAATCCACGTGATCTGTGCATGACCAGGCACGTGATCAGTGTGATGATCAGCCACGTGATCAGTGCATGATCAGCCACGTGAGTCAGTGCATGATCAGTCGCGTGATCAGTGCATGATCGAGCCGCGTGATCGGTGCATGATCAGCCACGTGATCAGTGCATGATCAGTCACGTGACCAGTACATCGTTGCCGCGTGATCGTGCATGATCAGTCACGTGATGCGTGTGCATGATCATCCCGCGTGATCAGTGCATGTTCAGCTCGCGTGATCAGTGCATGATCAGCCACGTGATCAGTGCATGATCAGTCACGTGAGCAGTGCATGATCAGCCACGTGAACAGTGCATCCTCAGTCACGTGATCAGTGCCTGATGAGCTGCGTGATTACTGTCTGCTCATCTGTGACAATTGCCAGCTGAGCTGCACGATTCCTGCCTGTCATCTGCTTGACAATTGCCAGCTGTGCTGCGTAATTCCTGCCTGCTCAGCTGCTTGATTGTGCCAGCTGAGCGGCATGATTCCTCACAGCTGAGTTCCGCGTGATTGTGCCTGCTGACTGTTTGATTCGTGCCTACTCAGCTCTTTGTTTGTGCCTCCAGAGGCACATGATCAGTGTATGATAGCAAACGTGATCAGCGCATGATCAGTCGCGTGATCAGTGCGTGATCAGTCACGCGTGATCAGTCATGTGATCAGTCCATGCTCAGATCAGTCAGTGCATGATCAGCCGCGTGATCAGTGCATGATCTGCGTGATCAGTGCATGATAGTCACGTGATCAGTGCATGATCAGCCCGCGTGATCAGTGCGATAGCTACGTGATCAGTTCATGATTAGTCCGTGATCTGTGCGCGGCCAGGCAGGTGATCAGTGTATGATCAGCCACGTGAACAGTGCATGATAGCCACGTGATCAGTGCATGATCAGTCACCTGATGGGTGTATGATCAGTCGCGTGACCGGTACATGGTAGCTACATGATCATTGCATGATCAGCCACGTGAAGGTGCGTGATCAGCCACGTGATCAGTGCATGATCAGCCACGTGATCAGTGCATGATCAGTCACGTGATCAGGACATGATCAGTCTGCGTGATCATTGCATGATCAGCCACGTGATCAGTGCATGATCAGTCACGTGTTCAGTGCCTGATCAGCCACGTGATCAGTGCATGATCAGCACGTGATCAGTGCATGATCGAGCCGCGTGATCAGTGCATGATCAATCGTCGTGATCAGTGCATGATCAGCCACGTGATCAGTGCATGACCTCACGTGATCAGTGCATGATTAGCCACGTGATCAGTGCATGATCTCAGCGTGATCAGTGCATGATTCTGATCGTGATCATTGCTGATCAGCTCTTTGATCAGTGCATGATCAGAGTGTCATGCATGATGAGTGCATGATCAGCCACGTGATCAGTGCATGATGATCACGTGATCAGTTATGATCATGCGCGTGATCAGTGCATGATCAGTCGTGATCAGTGCATGATCAGCCCACGTGATCGGTGCATGATCAGCCGCGTGATCAGTGTATGATCAACCACGTGATCAGTGCACGATCAGCCAGGTGATCAGTGCATGATCAGTCACGTGATCAGTGCATGATCAGCGCGTGATCAGTGCATGATCAGCCGCGTGATCAGTGCATGATCAGTCACGTGATCAGTGCATGATCAGCCCGTGATCAGTGCCTGCTCAGCGCGTGATCACTGTCTGCTCATCTGTGACAAGTGCATGCTCAGCCCGATTCCTCTACCTGTCATCTCTGGACCGTGATCTGTGCTGCGTAATTCCTGCGTGATCATCTGCATGTTCATCCGCGTGATCAGTGCATGCATTGATTTCTCAGTGCGCTCAGATTTCGTGCAATTGTGCCTGCTGACAGATTCCTGCCTATCAGCTCTTTGTTCATTGCCTGCAGATCGGCACGTGATCAGTGTATGATCACCCGCGTGATCACTGCATGATCAGTCACGTGATCAGTGCATGATCAGCTGCGTGATCAGTGCATGATCAGCCACGTGATCGGTGCATGATCAGCCGCGTGATCAGTGCATGGTCAGCTTCGTGATCAGTGCATGATCAGCCACGTGATCAGTGCATGACCAGGCCGTGATCAGTGCATGATCAGCCACGTGATCAGTGCGCGATCGCGCGTGATCAGTGCATGATCAGCCCGCGTGATCAGTGCATGATCAGCCGCGTGATCAGTGCATGATCAGCCACGTGATCAGTGCATGATCAGTCCGTGTGATCAGTGCATGATCAGCCCGTGATCAGTGCATGATCAGCCCGTGATCAGTGCGCGGTAGCCCGCGTGATCAGTGCATGATCAGCCACGTGATCAGTGCATGACCAGCCACGTGATCAGTGCATGATTAAGCCGGCCACGTGATCGGTGCATGATCAGCGCGTGATCAGTGCATGATCAGTCACGTGATCAGTGCATGATCAGCCGCGTGATCAGTGCATGATCAGTCACGTGATCGTGCATGATCAGCCACGTGATCAGTGCGCGATCAGTCACGTGATCAGTGCATGATCAGCCCGTGATCAGTGCATGATCAGCCACGTGATCAGTGTATGATCCAACCGTGATCAGTGCATGATCAGTCCGTGATCAGTGCATGATCAGACGCGTGATCGGTGCATGATCAGCCGCGTGACCAGTGCATTTCAGCCGCGTGATCAGTGCGCGATCAGTCCGTGATCAGTGCATGATCACTCACGTGATCAGTACATGATCAGGCCGTGATCAGTGCATGATCAGTCACGTAATCAGTGCATGATCAGCCATGTGATCAGTGCATGATCCCAGCCGCGTGATCAGTGCATGATCAGCCATGCGTGATCATTGCATGATAGCCGCGTGATCAGTGCATGATCAGTCAGCCACGTGATCAGTGCATGATCAGTCACGTGGTCAGTGCATGATCAGTCGCGTGATCAGTGCATGGATCAGTCACGTGATCAGTGCATGATCAGGCACGTGATCAGTGCATGACCAGTCACGTGATCAGTGCATGACCAGGCGTGATCAGTGTATGATCAGGCCGTGATCAGTTATGATCAGTCACGTGATCAGTGCATGATCAGCCACGTGATCAGTGCATGATCAGCCACGTGATCAGTGCATGATCAGCACGTGATCAGTGCATGATCAGCCACGTGATCGGTGCATGATAGTCACGCCCGTCAGTGCATGTGCACGTGATCAGTGCATGATCAGCCACGTGATCAGTGCATGATCAGCCACGTGATCAGTGCATGATCAGCCGCGTGAACAGTGCATGATAAGTCACCTGATCAGTGCATGATCAATTCGTGATAGGTGCATGATCACTCACGTGATCAGTACATGGTAGCTGCGTGATCATTGCATGATCAGCCGCGTGATCAGTGCATGATCAGCCACGTGATCAGTGCATGATCAGTTACGTGATCAGTGTATGATCAGTCCGTGATCAGTGCATGATCAGCCACGTGATCAGTGCATGATCTGTCACGTGATCAGTGTATGATCACAGCGTGATCAGTGCATGGGCGCGTCATGTGATCAGTGCATGATACAGGCGTGATCAGTGCTTGCGGTCCTGTCGTGATCAGTGTATGATCAGCTTCGTGATCAGTGCCGCGATAGCCAGGTGATCAGTGCATGATCAGCCAGATGATCAGTGCAAGATCAGTCACGTGATCAGTGCATGATCAGCCCGTGATCAGTGCATGATTATGCCGCGTGATCAGTGCATGATCAGTCACGTGATCAGTACCATGATCACTCGCGTGATCAGTGCATGATCAGCCCACGTGATCAGTGCATGATCAGCCGTGATCGGTGCATGATCAGTCACGTGATCGGTGCATGATCAGCCACGTGATCAGTGCATGATCAGTCACGTGATCAGTGTATGATAGCCACGTGATCAGTGCATGATCAGCCCACGTGATCGGTGTATGATCAGCCGCGTGAAGTGTGATCAGCCGCGTGATCAGTGTATGATCAGCCAGGTTATCAGTATGATCAGGTAGTCGTGATCGGTGCATGATCAGCGTGATCAGTGCGTCCGTGATCAGTGCATGTGATCACGTGATCATGATTTGTTCCGCGTGATCAGTGCATGATCAGTCGCGTGATCGGTGCATGACCAGCCGCGTGATCAGTGCATGATCGTGCGTGATCAGTGCATGATCAGCTGCGTGATCAGTGCATGCAACCCGCGTGATCAGTGCATGATCAGCTCCGTGATCGTGTGCATGATCGCGTGATCGGTGCATGATCAGTCCGTGATCAGTGCATGATCAGTTCGTGATCAGTGCATGATCAGTCATGTGACCAGTGCACGCGTGATCAGTGCATGATCAAGCCTGTGATCAGTGCATGATCAGGCGCGTGATCAGTTCATGATCAGGTCACGTGATCTGGTGCGCGGCCAATCGCGTGATCAGTGCATGATCAGCTTTGTGATCAGTGCATGATCAGCCGTGATCAGTGCATGATCAGCTCCGTGATCAGTGCATGATCATCCACGTGATAAGTGCATGATCAGCCCGCGTGATCAGTGCATGATCAGGCACGTGATCAGTGCATGATCAGCCGCCCGTGATCAGTGCCATGATCAGCCAGCGTGATCAGTGCATGATCAGTCCCGTGATCGGTATGTGCATGATCGGTGAATGATAGCCACGTGATAGTGCATGATCAGCCGCGTGATCAGTGCATGATCAGCCCGTGATCGGTGCATGATGTGCCACGTGATCAGTGCATGATCAGCTGCGTGATCAGTGTATGATCAGCCCGTGATCAGTGCACGATCAGCCCTCGTGATCAGTGCATGATCAGCGGCGTGATCAGTGCATGATCAGTCGCGTGATCAGTGCGCGATCTGCAGGTGATCAGTGCATGATCGTCAGGTGATCGTGCATGATCAGCCACGTGATCAATGCATGATCGGCCACGTGATCCGTGCATGATCCCGTACGTGATCGGTGCATGATCAGCCGCGTGATCGGTGCATGATCTGTCAGGTGATCAGTGCATGATCAGTCGCGTGATCAGTGTATGATCAGCCCGTGATCGGTGCGCTATCAGCCCGTGGTAATTGCATGTTCAGCCACGTGATCAGTGCATGATCAGTCCGTGACAGTTTATGATCAGTCCGTGATCGGTGCATGATCAGCCCGTGATCAGGTGCTCATCAGTATCAGGCACGTGATGGCCAGTGCATGATGAGTCGCGTGATCAGTGCATGATCAGCCACGTGGTCAGTGCGCGATGAGTGCGTGATCAGTGCCTGATCATCGCGTGATCAGTGTATGATCAGCCGCGTGATCAGTGATAGTTCAGCGTGATCCCTGCATGATCAGTCACGTGATCAGTGCGCTGATCAGCCACGTGATCGGTGCATGATCAGTCATGTGATCAGTGCATGATCAGACGCGTGATCAGTGCATGATCCAGTCGCGTGATGAGTGCATGTGCAGCCACGCGTGATCAGTATCGGTGCATGATCAGGTCACGTGATCAGTGCATGATCAGCCCGCGTAATCAGTGCCATGATCAGCCACGTGATCAGTGCATGATCAGCCCGTGATCAGTGCATGATCAACCCGTGATCAGGTGCATGATCAGCCGCGTGATCTGTGCATGACCAGCCGCGTGATCAGTGCATGATCAGCCCGCGTGATCGGTGCATGATCGGTCCGTGATCAGTGTATGATCAGTCACGTGATCGGTGCATGATCAGCCACGTGATCGGTACATCCAGCCTTGTGATCAGTGCATGGTAGCCCACGTGATCAGTGCATGATCAGTCTGGTGATCAGTGCATGATCGGTCCGCGTGATCAGTGCATGATCAGCCACATGATCATTGCATTTTCAGTGCGTGAGGCGTGCATGATCAGCCGCGTGATCAGTGCATGATCAGTCGCGTGATTAGTGCATGATCAGGCGCGTGATCAGTGCATGATCAGTCCCGTGATCAGTGCATGATCAACCGCGTGATCAGTGCATGATTAGTCGTGACCAGTGCATGATCAGTAGCACATGATCGGTGTGATCAGATGCGTGAGCCGTGCGATCAGCCGCGTGATCAGTGCATGATCACCCGCGTGTTCCAGTATATGATGAGTCCGTGATCGGTGCATGGTAATCCGCGTGATCAGTTTGCGATCTGCCCGCGTGATGCGTGCATGATCAGCCGTGATCAGTGCATGATCAGTCCACGTGATCAGTGTATGATCAGGCGTGATCAGTGCATGATCAGTCCCGTGATCAGTTCATGATCAGGCACGTGATGACTGCGTGATCAGCCGCGTGATCAGTGCATGATCACCACGATCGTGATCAGTGCATGATCAGTCACGTGTTCAGTGTATGATCATCCCGTGATCGGTGCATGATGAGTCACGTGATCGGTGCATGATCCAGCCACGTGATCGGTGCATGCACAGTCACGTGATCAGTGTATGATCAGTCGCGTGATGCGTGTGTGATCAACCCACGTGATCAGTGCATATCATCCGTGATGAGTGCATGATCAGTCACGTGATCAGTGGATGATCAGCCGCGTGATCAGTTCATGCCAGTCAGGGTGATCAGTGAATGATGATCGTGAGCGGATCAGTGTATGATCAGTCTGTGATCGGTGCATAATGTCGCGTGATCAGTGTATGATCAGTCACGTGATCTGTGCATGACGAGCCCACGTGATCAGTGCGCCGATCCCGCGTGAAGAGTGCATGATCAGCCACGTGAGTAGTGCATGATCAGCCCGTGATCAGTGCGATCGGCCGCGTGATCAGTGCATTTTCAGCTGCGTGATCGGTACATGCACAGTCGCGTGATCAGTATATGCTCGCCCGTGATCAGTGCATGATCAGCCCGCGTGATCAGTGCATGATCGAGCCCGCGTGTTCGGTGCGTGATCAGCTAATCGCGTGATCGGTGCATGATCAGTCACGTGATCAGTGCATGATCACTCGCCAGTCATTGCATGATCAGCGCGTGATCAGTGCATGAGTCATAGCGTGATCAGTGCATGATCAGCCCCGTGATCAGTGTATGATCAGTCACGTGATCAGTGCATGATCAGTCACGTGATAGGTGCATGATCATCCCGTGATCAGTGCGCTGATCAGTCGCGTGATCAGTGCATGATAGCCACGTGATCAGTGGATGTCAGCCACGTGATCGGTGCGCCGATCGTTTCGCGTGATCGGTATGATCAGCCACGTGATCAGTGCGCGATCAGCCACGTGATCAGTACGATCAGCCGCGTGATCAGTGCATGATCATCCGCGTGATCCAGTGCGATGGGCCCGCCACGTGATCAGTGCATGATGTACGCGTGATCAGTGCATAATCAGTCTCGTGATCAGTGCATGATCAACCGCGTGATCAGTGCATGATCAATCAGTGTGATCAGTGAATGATCCCAGGCCACGTGATCAGTGCATGATCAGTCACGTGATCAGTGCATGATAGCCTCGTGATCAGTACATGATCAGCCGCGTGATCAGTGCCCGATCATCCGCGTGATCAGTGCATGACCAGCCGTAGTGATCAGTGCATGATCAGCCGCGTGGTCAGTGCATGACCAGCTGCGTGATCAGTGCATGATCAGCCCCGTGATAGGTGCACCCAGTGTCACGATGACGGTCGCGATCAGGCGTGATCGGTGCATGATCAGCCGCGTGAGCGGTGTATGATCTCCCACGTGTCAGTGCATGATCAGTTTCGAGGCGTGATCAGTGCATGATCGGTCACGTGCGCGTGCGTGATCGCCCGTGAACTGTGCATGATCAGCCGCGTGATCAGTACGTGATCCGTGCCCAACTAATAGGTGCATGATCGATCGCGTGACGGCGTGATCGGTGCCGAGAGATCGTGCGTGATCAGCCGTGATCAGTGATCAGCCGCGTGATCGAGTGCATGCAGCCCGTCGCGTGATCAGTGCATGATCGGTCTGGTGATGGGTGATCAGTCGCGTGATCAGTGTATGATCAGCCACGTGATCATTGCATGATCAGCCACGTGATCAGGTGCATGCACATCCGCGTGATCTGTGTATGATCGCCACGTGATCGGTGCATGATCAATCACGTGACCAGTACATGATAGCGCGCGTGATCAGTGCATGATCATCACGTGATCAGTGCATGATCAGTCCCGTGTTCAGTGCGTGATCAGTCCCAGTGATCGGTACGTGATCAGCCAGTGATCAGTGCGCGGTAGCCACGTGACCCCTGCAGAATATCCGCGTGATCAGTGCATGATCAGCCGCGTGATCAGTGCGCGTACAGCCACGTGATGCCAGTGCGTGATCAAACGCGTGATCAGTGCATACATGGTAGCCACGTGTCCCATTGCATGATCAGCCCGCGTGATCCCGTGCATGATCAACCACGTGATCAGTGCATCATCAGCCGCGTGATCAGTGCATGAATCAGTCAAGTGATCAGTGCATTATCAGTCACGTGTTCAGTGTATGATCTGCCATGTGATCAGTGCCTGATCAATCCCGTGATCAGTGCATGATCGGAGCGCGCGTGATCAGTGCATGATCAGTGCGTGATCGGTGTATGATCAGCCGCGTGATCAGTGCGTGATCAGCCGCGTGATCGTGCATGATCAAGTCGCGTGATCAGTGTGCCGTCAGTCACGTGAACTCTACATAGTCGCTACGTGATCATTGCATGATCAACCACGTAATCCGTGCATCAGCCTTGAGATCAGTACGCGTGCAGCTTCTGAATCAATTCATGATGCAATCATAATCTGGTGACCCGCGATCAGTGTGATCAGCCAGTGAACAGTGCATGATCAGCAGGTGATCAGTGCGCTGATCGGCGGCGGCGTTATGCAGTCAGTCACGCGATCAGTGCGTGATCGAATTTGTCAGTGCGCGGTGTCGCGTGAGCCTCGGTACCAGGCGTTAACAGTGTATGATCGTACGTGATCAGTGTGATCAGTCACGTGATCAGTGCTGTGATCCGTGTGCATGATCCTCCCTGCGTGATCAGTGTGCATGATCAGCCACGTGATCAGTGCATGATTTCTCGTGAGCTCGTGTACCATGATTGTGCCTGCTGACTGATTCCTGCCTACTCAGCTCTTTGATCAGTGCATGAGAGGCACGTGATCAGTGTATGATCAGCCACGTGATCAGTGTGCATGATCAGTCACGTGATCAGTGCATGATCAGCCGCGTGATCAGTGCATGATCAGTCGCGTGATCAGTGCATGATCAGTCACGTGATCAGTGCATGATCAGCCCGCGTGATCAGTGCATGATCAGCCACGTGATCAGTGCATGATCAGTCCGCGTGATCAGTGCATGATCAGTCGTGATCAGTGCATGATCAGCCACGTGATCAGTGCATGATCATCAGCGTGATCGTGATCAGTGCATGATCAGTCGCGTGATCAGTGCATGATCAGCCACGTGATCAGTGCATGATCAGTCGCGTGATCAGTGCATGATCAGTCACGTGATCAGTGCATGATCAGCCGCGTGATCAGTGCATGATCAGCCGCGTGATCAGTGCATGATCAGCCGCGTGATCAGTGCATGATCAGCCACGTGATCAGTGCATGATCAGTCACGTGATCAGTGCATGATAGCCACGTGATCAGTGCATGATCTGTCACGTGATCAGTGCATGATCAGCCACGTGATCAGTGCATGATCTGTCACGGTGTCAGTGCATGATAGCCGCGTGATCAGTGCATGATCAGCCGCGTGATCAGTGCATGATCAGCCAGCGTGATCAGTGCATGATCAGTCGCGTGATCAGTGCATGATCAGCCACGTGATCAGTGCATGATCAGCCACGTGATCAGTGCATCATCAGTGCGTGATCAGTGCATGATCAGTCATGATGATCATGATCAGTCACGTGATCGTGTGTGCATGATCAGTCACGTGATCAGTGCATGATCAGTCACGTGATCAGTGCATGATCAGCCACGTGATCAGTGCATGATCAGTCGCGTGATCAGTGCATGATCAGCCATCCCGTGATCAGTGCATGATCAGTCCGTGATCAGTGCATGATCAGCCACGTGATCAGTGCATGATCAGTCACGTGATCAGTGCATGATCAGTCACGTGATCAGTGCATGATCAGCCGCGTGATCAGTGCATGATCAGCCACGTGATCAGTGCATGATCATGATCGCGTGATCGTGCATGATCAGTCACGTGATCAGTGCATGATCAGCCACGTGATCAGTGCATGATCAGCCGCGTGATCAGTGCATGATCAATTCGTGATCAGTGCATGATCAGTCGCGTGATCAGTGCATGATCAGTGCGTGATCAGTGCATGATCAGCCACGTGATCAGTGCATGATCAGTCTGCGTGATCAGTGCATGATCAGTCACGTGATCAGTGCATGATCAGCCACGTGATCAGTGCATGATCAGCCGCGTGATCAGTGCATGATGATCAATTCGTGATCAGTGCATGATCAGTCACGTGATCAGTGCATGGATCAGTCACGTGATCAGTGCATGATCAGCCACGTGATCAGTGCATGATCAGCCACGTGATCAGTGCATGGTCAGTCACGTGATCCGTGCATGATCAGCCACGTGATCAGTGCATGATCAGCCACGTGATCAGTGCATGATCTGTCACGTGATCAGTGCATGATAAGCCATGGGATCAGTGCATGATCAGTCACGTGGTCAGTGCATGCACAGCCACGTGATCAGTGTATGATCAGCCACTTGATCAGTGGATGATCAGTGCGTGATCAGTGCATGATCAGCCCGCGTGATCAGTGCAGTGCATGATCAGCCGCGTGATCAGTGCATGATCAGCGTGATCGTCAGTGCGTGATCAGTGCATGATCAGCCACGTGATCAGTGCATGATCAGTCGCGTGATCAGTGCATGATCAGTCACGTGATCAGTGCATGATCAGTCGCGTGATCAGTGCATGATCAGCCACGTGATCAGTGCATGATCAGTCACGTGATCAGTGTGCATGATCAGTGCCGTGATCAGTGCGCGATGATCAGTCACGTGATCAGTGCATGATCAGCCACGTGATCAGTGCATGATCAGCCACGTGATCAGTGCATGATCAGTCACGTGATCAGTGCATGATGATCAGCCACGTGATCAGTGCATGATCAGCCCGTGATCATCAGTGTGATCAGTCGCGTGATCAGTGCATGATGATCAGTCGTGATCAGTGTGATCAGTGCGTCCGTGATCAGTGCATGATCAGCCACGTGATCAGTGCATGATCAGCCACGTGATCAGTGCATGATCAGCCACGTGATCAGTGCATGATCAGCTCGTGATCAGTGCATGATCAGCCACGTGATCAGTGCATGATCAGCCACGTGATCAGTGCATGATCAGTCACGTGATCAGTGCATGATCAGCCACGTGATCAGTGCATGATCAGCCACGTGATCAGTGCATGATCAGCCACGTGATCAGTGCATGATCAGTCACGTGATCAGTGTGTGTGATCAGCAGCCCGTGATCAGTGCATGATCAGTCAGTGACGTGATCATGGCCTGCTGATCAGTGCATGATCAGTCGCGTGATCAGTGCATGATCAGCCACGTGATCAGTTGCCAGCTGAGCTGCACGTGATCTGTGCTGATCATCCGCGTGATCAGTGCATGATCTGTGCACGTGATCAGTGCATGATCTGCTCACGTGATCAGTGATGATTGTCAGCGTGATCAGTGCATGATTTCGTGATCAGTGCATGTTCCATGATTATGTGCCTGCTGACTGATTCCGTGCCTACTCAGCTCTTTGATCAGTGCATGATCAGGCACGTGATCAGTGCATGATGATCAGCCACGTGATCAGTGCATGATCAGTCACGTGATCAGTGCATGATCAGCACGTGATCAGTGCATGATCAGCCGCGTGATCAGTGCATGATCAGTCACGTGATCAGTACATGATCAGCTGCGTGATCATTGCATGATCAGCCACGTGAGCAGTGCATGATCAGCCACGTGATCAGTGCATGATCAGTCACGTGATCAGTGCATGATCAGCCACGTGATCAGTGCATGATCAGCCCGTGATCAGTGCATGATCAGTCACGTGATCAGTGCATGATCAGTGATCAGCGTGATCAGTGCATGATCAGCCACGTGATCAGTGCATGATCAGCCACGTGATCAGTGCATGATCAGTCACGTGATCAGTGCATGATCAGTCACGTGATCAGTGCATGATCAGTGCGTGATCAGTGCATGATCAGCCACGTGATCAGTGCATCGTGATCCGTGATCGTGATCAGTGCATGATCAGCCGCGTGATCAGTGCATGATCAGCCACGTGATCAGTGCATGATCAGCCACGTGATCAGTGCATGATCAGTCACGTGATCAGTGCATGATCAGCCACGTGATCAGTGCATGATCAGCCACGTGATCAGTGCATGATCAGTCACGTGATCAGTGCATGATCAGCCACGTGATCAGTGCATGATCAGCCACGTGATCAGTGCATGATCAGCCCGCGTGATCAGTGTGCAGATCAGCCCGTGATCAGTGCATGATCAGTCACGTGATCAGTGCATGATCAGCCACGTGATCAGTGCATGATCAGCCACGTGATCAGTGCATGATCAGCCACGTGATCAGTGCATGATCACCTGCGTGATCAGTGCATGATCAGTCACGTGATCTGTGCATGATCAGCCGCGTGATCAGTGCATGATCAGCCACGTGATCAGTGCATGATCAGCCACGTGATCAGTGCATGATCAATCACGTGATCAGTGCATGATCAGGCACGTGATCAGTGTGTGATCAGCCCGTGATCCACGTGATCAGTGCATGATCAGCCACGTGATCAGTGCATGATCAGTCACGTGATCAGTGTATGATCAGCCACGTGATCAGTGCATGATCAGTCACGTGATCAGTGCATGTGCATGATCAGTGCATGATCGTGAGTCCGTGTCAGTGCATGATCAGTCACGTGATCAGTGCATGATCAGTCCGCGTGATCAGTGCATGATCATCCGCGTGATCAGTGCATGATCAGCCCGCGTGATCAGTGCATGATCAGCCACGTGATCAGTGCATGATCAGTCACGTGATCAGTGTATGATCAGCCACGTGATCTGTGCATGCTCAGTCACGTGATCCGTGCCTGATCAGCTGCGTGATCAGTACTGTCTGCTCGTGATCAGTGTGACAATTGCCAGCGTGATCAGTGCATGATTCCTGCCGTGTCAGTCTGATCAGTGATCAATTGCCAGCTGTGCTGCGTGATTCCTGCCTGCTCAGCTGCTTGATTGTGCCAGCTGAGCAGCATGATTCCTCACAGCGTGAGTTCCATGATTTGTGCCTGCTGACTGTTTGTTCAGTGCCTACTCAGCCACGTGATCAGTGCCTGATCAGGCACGTGATCAGTGCATGATCAGCAAACGTGATCAGTGCATGATCAGTCACGTGATCAGTGCATGATTCAGTCACGTGATCAGTGCATGATCAGTCATGTGATCAGTGCATGATCAGTCACGTGATCAGTGCATGATCAGCCACGTGATCAGTGCATGATCAGCAGCCACGTGATCAGTGCATGATCAGCCGCGTGATCAGTGCATGATCAGCCGCGTGATCAGTGCATGATCAGTCCGTGATCTGTGCATGATCAGGCAGGTGATCGTGTGCATGATCAGCCACGTGATCAGTGCATGATCAGCCGCGTGATCAGTGCATGATCAGTCACGTGATCGGTGTATGATCAGTCACGTGATCAGTGCATGATCAGCTACGTGATCAGTGCATGATCAGCCACGTGATCAGTGCATGATCAGCCACGTGATCAGTGCATGATCAGCCACGTGATCAGTGCATGATCAGCCACGTGATCAGTCAGTGCGTGATCAGCCACGTGATCAGTGCATGTGTGCATGATCAGTCACGTGATCAGGTGCATGATCAGCCACGTGATCAGTGCATGCTCAGTCACGTGATCAGTGCCTGCTGAGCTGCGTGATCAGTGTCTGCTCATCTGCTGTGACAAGTGCAAGCTGAGCTGCCGCGTGATTCCTGCCTGTCATCTCGTGATCAGTGCATGATGCCACCTGTCAGTGCGTAATTCCTCCCTGATCATCTGCATGATCAGTGCCAGTGATCAGTGCATGATTTCTGATCGTGCATGAGCTGAGTCCCATGATGATTGTGCCTGCTGATCTGATTCCTGCCTACTCAGCTCTTTGTTCAGTGATGATCAGGTGCGTGATCAGTGCATGACAGCCACGTGATCAGTGCATGATCAGTGCGTGATCAGTGCATGATCAGCCAGGTGATCAGTGCATGATCAGTGCGTGATCAGTGCATGATCAGTCCGTGATCAGTGCATGATCAGCCGCGTGATCAGTGCATGATCAGCCACGTGATCAGTGCATGATCAGCCACGTGATCAGTGCATGATCAGTCACGTGATCAGTGCATGATCAGCCGCGTGATCAGTGCATGATCAGCCACGTGATCAGTGCATGATCAGCCACGTGATCAGTGCATGATGATCACGTGATCAGTGCATGATCAGCCACGTGATCAGTGCATGCTCATCTGCGTGATCAGTGCCATGATCAGCTGCGTGATCAGTGCCTGATCATCCGCGTGATCAGTGCATGATCTGTGCTGTGTGATCAGTGCCTGATCATCGCGTGATCAGTGTCACCTGAGCAGCATGATTCAGTGCGTGTGCATGCGTCATGTCATGATCGTGATCAGTGCATGATCAGCCACGTGATCAGTGCATGATCAGCTCGTTGATCATGATTGCATGCAGAGGCACGTGATCAGTGCATGATCACCAAACGTGATCAGTGCATGATCAGTCACGTGATCAGTGCATGATCAGCCAGCGTGATCAGTGCATGATCAGCCAGCCACGTGATCAGTGCATGATCAGTCGCGTGATCAGTGCATGATCAGCCGCGTGATCAGTGCATGATCAGCCGCGTGATCAGTGCATGATCAGCCCGTGATCAGTGCATGATCAGTGCGTGATCAGTGCATGATCAGCCCGTGATCAGTGCATGATCAGCCGTGATCAGTGCATGATCAGCCGCGTGATCAGTGCATGATCAGCCGTGACGTGATCAGTGCATGATCAGTCACGTGATCAGTGCATGATCAGCCACGTGATCAGTGCATGATCAGCCACGTGATCAGTGCATGATCAGCCACGTGATCAGTGCATGATCAGCCACGTGATCAGTGCATGATCAGGCGCGTGATCAGTGCATGATGATCAGTGCGTGATCAGTGCGTGATCAGTGCGTGATCAGCCACGTGATCAGTGCATGATCAGTCACGTGATCAGTGCATGATCAGCCACGTGATCAGTGCATGATCAGTCGCGTGATCAGTGCATGATCAGTCACGTGATCAGTGCATGATCAGCTCGTGATCAGTGCATGATCAGCCACGTGATCAGTGCATGATCAGCCACGTGATCAGTGCATGATCAGCCACGTGATCAGTGCATGATCAGTCACGTGATCAGTGCATGATCAGTCACGTGATCAGTGCATGATCAATTGCGTGATCAGTGTGCATGATCAGTCGCGTGATCAGTGCATGATCAGCTGCGTGATCATTGCATGATCAGCCGCGTGATCAGTGCATGATCAGCCGCGTGATCAGTGCATGATCAGTCACGTGATCAGTGTATGATCAGCCACGTGATCAGTGCATGATCAGCCACGTGATCAGTGCATGATCAGTCACCGATGATCAGTGCATGATCATCCGCGTGATCAGTGCATGATCAGTCGCGTGATCAGTGCATGATCAGGCGCGTGATCAGTGCATGATCAGTCTCGTGATCAGTGTATGATCAACCGCGTGATCAGTGCGCGATCAGCCAGGTGATCAGTGCATGATCAGCCAGATGATCAGTGCATGATCAGTCGCGTGATCAGTGCATGATCAGCCGCGTGATCAGTGCATGATCAGCCACGTGATCAGTGCATGATCAGTCACGTGATCAGTGCATGATCAGATCACGTGATCAGTGCATGATCAGTCGCGTGATCAGTGCATGATCAGCCACGTGATCAGTGCATGATCATCATGTGATCAGTGCATGATCAGCGCATCGTGATCAGTGCATGATCAGTCCCGTGATCAGTGCATGATCAGCCGCGTGATCAGTGCATGATCAGCTGCGTGATCGTGTGCATGATCAGTCACGTGATCAGTGCATGATCAGCCACGTGATCAGTGCATGATCAGCCACGTGATCAGTGTGCATGATCAGCCGCGTGATCAGTGCATGATCAGTCACGTGATCAGTGCATGATCAGCCGCGTGATCAGTGCATGATCAGTCACGTGATCAGGTGCATGATCAGCCACGTGATCAGTGCATGATCAGTCACGTGATCAGTGCCTGCTCAGCTGCGTGATCAGTGTCTGATCATCTGCGTGATCAGTGCATGATCAGCTGCGTGATCAGTGCATGATCATCCACGTGATCAGTGCATGATCTGTCACGTGATCAGTGCATGATCTGCTCGTGATCAGTGCATGATCCAGCACGTGATCAGTGCATGATTTCGCGTGATCAGTGCATGATTGTGCGTGATCAGTGCATGATCAGCCGTGATCAGTGCCTATGATCAGCCGCGTGATCAGTGCGTGATCGTCGTCATCGTGATCAGTGCATGATCAGTGCGTGATCAGTGCATGATCAGCCACGTGATCAGTGCATGATCAGTCACGTGATCAGTGCATGATCAGCCCGCGTGATCAGTGCATGATCAGTCACGTGATCAGTGCATGATCAGTCACGTGATCAGTGCATGATCAGCCACGTGATCAGTGCATGATCAGCCGCGTGATCAGTGCACATGATCGTGATCAGTGCATGATCAGCCACGTGATCAGTGCATGATCAGTCACGTGATCAGTGCATGATCAGCCGCGTGATCAGTGCATGATCAGCCACGTGATCAGTGCATGATCAGTCACGTGATCAGTGCATGATCAGCCACGTGATCAGTGCATGATCAGTCACCGTGATCAGTGCATGATCATCATCGTGATCAGTGCATGATCAGTCACGTGATCAGTGCATGATCAGCCGCGTGATCAGTGCATGATCAGCAGCGCGTGATCAGTGCATGATCAGCCACGTGATCAGTGCATGATCAGCCGCGTGATCAGTGCATGATCAGCCGCGTGATCAGTGCATGATCAGCGCGTGATCAGTGCATGATGATCGTGATCAGTGCATGATCGTCAGCCGCGTGATCAGTGCATGATCAGCCGCGTGATCAGTGCATGATCAGTCGCGTGATCAGTGCATGATCAGCGCGTGATCAGTGCATGATCAGTCGCGTGATCAGTGCATGATCAGCCTGCGTGATCAGTGCATGATCAGCCACGTGATCAGTGCATGATCAGCCCGCGTGATCAGTGCATGATCAGTCACGTGATCAGTGCATGATCAGCCACGTGATCAGTGCATGATCAGCCACGTGATCAGTGCATGATCAGTGATCGTGATGTGTGATCAGTGATCAGCCACGTGATCAGTGCATGATCAGTCACGTGATCAGTGCATGATCAGCCGCGTGATCAGTCTGATCATCTGCGTGATCAGTGCATGATCAGCGCGTGATCAGTGCATGATCAGCCACGTGATCAGTGCATGATCAGCCACGTGATCAGTGCATGATCAGTCCACGTGATCAGTGCATGATCATCTACGTGATCAGTGCGTGCATGATCAGCCGCGTGATCAGTGCATGATCAGTCCGTGATCAGTGCATGATCAGTCGCGTGATCAGTGCATGATCAGCTCGTGATCAGTGCATGATCAGTCACGTGATCAGTGCATGATCAGCCACGTGATCAGTGCATGATCAGTCACGTGATCAGTGCATGATCAGCCCGCGTGATCAGTGCATGATCAGTCACGTGATCAGTGCATGATCAGCCGCGTGATCAGTGCATGATCAGCCACGTGATCAGTGCATGATCAGCTGCGTGATCAGTGCATGATCAGCCGCGTGATCAGTGCATGATCAGCCGCGTGATCAGTGCATGATCAGTCACGTGATCAGTGCATGATCAGCCACGTGATCAGTGCGTGATCGATGTGCGTGATCAGTGCATGATCAGCACGTGATCAGTGCATGATCAGTCACGTGATCAGTGCATGATCAGCCACGTGATCAGTGCATGATCAGCCACGTGATCAGTGCATGATCAGCCACGTGATCAGTGCATGATCAGCAGCGTGATCAGTGCATGATCAGCCCGCGTGATCAGTGCATGATCAGTCACGTGATCAGTGCATGATCAGCCACGTGATCAGTGCATGATCAGTCACGTGATCAGTGCATGATCAGCTCGCGTGATCTGTGTCCTGATCATCTGCGTGATCAGCGTGATCAGTGCATGAGCCACGTGATCAGTGCGTGATCAGCCCGTGATCAGTTGACAATTGTGATCTGTGCATGCGTGATTTCTGCCTGTGCATGCGTGATCAGTGATCAGTGCATGATCAGCTTCACGTGATCAGTGCATGATCAGCCAGCGTGATCAGTGCATGATCAGCTGACCACGTGATCAGTGCATGATCAGCCGCGTGATCAGTGCATGAGGCACTCGTGATCAGTGCATGATCAGCAAACGTGATCAGTGCATGATCAGTCACGTGATCAGTGCATGATTCAGTCGCGTGATCAGTGCATGATCAGTCGCGTGATCAGTGCATGATCAGCCACGTGATCAGTGCATGATCAGCCACGTGATCAGTGCATGATCAGCCACGTGATCAGTGCATGATCAGCCGCGTGATCAGTGCATGATCAGCCGCGTGATCAGTGCATGATCAGTTCGCGTGATCAGTGCGTGATCAGTGCGTGATCAGTGCGCGTGATCGCGTGATCATGATCAGCCACGTGATCAGTGCGTGATCAGTGCATGATCAGATCGTGATCAGTGCATGATCAGTCACGTGATCGGTGCATGATCAGTCGCGTGATCAGTGTGCATGATCAGCCACGTGATCAGTGCATGATCAGCCACGTGATCAGGTGCATGATCAGCCACGTGATCAGTGCATGATCAGCCACGTGATCAGTGCATGATCAGCCACGTGATCAGTGCATGATCAGTCACGTGATCAGTGCATGATCAGCCACGTGATCAGTGCATGATCAGTCACGTGATCAGTGCATGATCAGCTGCGTGATGATCAGTGTCTGATCATCTGTGATCAGTGTGCATGATCAGCTGCGTGATTCAGTGCATGATCAGCCACGTGATCAGTGCCACCTGTCAGCCGCGTGATCAGTGCATGATCATCTGCGTGATCAGTGCCATCAGCAGCGTGATTTCTCATGAGCTCAGTTCATGTGCAGTGCCTGCTGCGTGATCAGTGCCTGATCAGCCCGTGTTCAGTGCCTCCATCAGGTACGTGATGATCGTGTATGTGATCACACGATCAGTACATGATCATGTCACATGATCAGTGCATGATCAGCCACGTGATCAGTGCATGATCAGTCAGCGTGATCAGTGCATGATCATCACGTGATCAGTGCATGATCAGTCCGCGTGATCAGTGCATGATCAGCCGCGTGATCAGTGCGCGATCAGCCACGTGATCAGTGCATGATCAGCCACGTGATCAGTGCATGATCAGTCACGTGATCAGTGCATGATCAGCCGCGTGATCAGTGCATGATCAGCCCACGTGATCAGTGCATGATCATTCACGTGATCAGTGCCTGCTGAGCTGCGTGATCAGTGTCTGATCATCGTGCGTGATGATCAGTGCGTGATCAGTGAGCAGCCACGTGATCAGTGCATGATCATCTCACGTGATCAGTGCATGATGTGCGTGATCAGTGCATGATCAGCTGCGTGATCATGTGCATGATCAGCGTGATCAGTCATGATCAGCCGCGTGATCAGTGCATGATCTGCTCGCGTGATTGTGCATGATCACTCAGCTCTTGTTCAGTGCATGATCAGGCACGTGATCAGTGCATGATCAGTCAACGTGATCAGTGCATGATCAGTCACGTGATCAGTGCATGATCAGCCGCGTGATCAGTGCATGATCAATTCGTGATCAGTGCATGATCAGTCACGTGATCAGTACATGGTCAGGTGCGTGATCAGTGCGTGATCAGTGCATGATCAGCCACGTGATCAGTGCATGATCAGGCACGTGATCAGTGCATGATCAGCCACGTGATCAGTGCATGATCAGTCACGTGATTAGTGCATGATAGCCACATGATCAGTGCATGATCCACCACGTGATCAGTGCATGATCAGCCACGTGATCAGTGCATGTGATCAGCACGTGATCAGTGCATGATCAGTGATCGTGATGTGCATGATCAGCCGCGTGATCAGTGTGCATGATCAGCCACGTGATCAGTGCATGATCAGTCACGTGATCAGTGCATGATCAGTCGCGTGATCAGTGCATGATCAGCCGCGTGATCAGTGCATGATCAGTCACGTGATCAGTGCATGATCAGCCACGTGATCAGTGCATGATCAGTTGCGTGATCAGTGCATGATCAGCCCCGTGATCAGTGCATGATCAGCCACGTGATCAGTGCATGATCAGTCACGTGATCAGTGCATGATCAGTCACGTGATCAGTGCATGATCAGCCCACGTGATCAGTGCATGATCAGTCGCGTGATCAGTGCATGATCAGCTCCGCGTGATCAGTGCATGATCAGCCACGTGAGTGTGTGCATGCGTCATCACGTGATCAGTGCATGATCAGCCGCGTGATCAGTGCATGATCAGCCACGTGATCAGTGCATGATCAGTCCACGTGATCAGTGCATGATCAGCCCGTGTGATCAGTGCATGATCAGCCGCGTGATCAGTGCATGATCAGTCACGTGATCGGTGCATGATCAGTCACGTGATCAGTGCATGATCAGCCACGTGATCAGTGCATGATCAGTCACGTGATCAGTGCATGATGATCAGTCGCGTGATCAGTGCATGATCAGGCACGTGATCAGTGCATGATCAGTCACGTGATCAGTGCATGATCAGTCACGTGATCAGTGTGCATGATCAGCCGCGTGATCAGTGTGCATGATCAGCCACGTGATCAGTGCATGATCAGCCACGTGATCAGTGCATGATCAGTCACGTGATCAGTGCATGATCAGTCCGTGATCAGTGCATGATCAGCCCGCGTGATCAGTGCATGATCAGCCACGTGATCAGTGCATGATCAGCCACGTGATCAGTGCATGATCAGCATCGCGTGATCAGTGCATGATCAGTCCACGTGATCAGTGCATGATCAGCCACGTGATCAGTGCATGATCAGCCACGTGATCAGTGCATGATCAGTCACGTGATCAGTGCATGATCAGCCACGTGATCAGTGCATGATCAGCCACGTGATCAGTGCATGATCAGCCACGTGATCAGTGCATGATCAGCCACGTGATCAGTGCATGATCAGCCACGTGATCAGTGCATGATCAGTCACGTGATCAGTGCATGATCAGTCAGTGTGTGATCAGTGCATGTCAGCTCGTACGTGATCAGTGCATGATCAGCCGCGTGATCAGTGCATGATCAGCCGCGTGATCAGTGCATGATCAGCCACGTGATCAGTGCATGATCAGTGCGTGATCAGTGCATGATCAGCCCGTGATCAGTGCATGATCAGCCACGTGATCAGTGCATGATCAGCCACGTGATCAGTGCATGATCAGTCACGTGATCAGTGCATGATGAGCCGTGATCAGTGCATGATCAGCCCGCGTGAGTGCATGATCAGCCGCGTGATCAGTGCATGATCAGCCACGTGATCAGTGCATGATCAGCCGCGTGATCAGTGCATGATCAGCCACGTGATCAGTGCATGATCAGCCACGTGATCAGTGCATGATCAGCCACGTGATCAGTGCATGATCAGTCGCGTGATCAGTGCATGATCAGCCACGTGATCAGTGCATGATCAGTCACGTGATCAGTGCATGATCAGTCACGTGATCAGTGCATGATCAGTCCGTGATCAGTGCATGATCAGCCACGTGATCAGTGCATGATCAGCCGCGTGATCAGTGCATGATCAGCCAGCGTGATCAGTGCATGATCAGCCACGTGATCAGTGCATGATCAGCGCGTGATCAGTGCATGATCAGCCGCGTGATCAGTGCATGATCAGCCACGTGATCAGTGCATGATCAGTCGCGTGATCAGTGCATGATCAGTCGTGATCAGTGCATGATCAGCCACGTGATCAGTGCATGATCAGTCGCGTGATCAGTGCATGATCAGCCGCGTGATCAGTGCATGATCAGTCGCGTGATCAGTGCATGATCAGCCACGTGATCAGTGCATGATCAGTCACGTGATCAGTGCATGATCAGCCCGCGTGATCAGTGCATGATCAGCCGCGTGATCAGTGCATGATCAGTCACGTGATCAGTGCATGATCAGCCACGTGATCAGTGCATGATCAGCCGCGCGTGATCAGTGCATGATCAGTCACGTGATCAGTGCATGATCAGCCGCGTGATCAGTGCATGATCAGCCACGTGATCAGTGCATGATCAGCCACGTGATCAGTGCATGATCAGTCGCGTGATCAGTGCATGGTCAGCTGCGTGATCAGTGCATGATCAGCCACGTGATCAGTGCATGATCAGCCACGTGATCAGTGCATGATCAGCCGCGTGATCAGTGCGTGATCAGTGCGTGATCAGTGCATGATCAGCCCGCGTGATCAGTGCGATGATCAGTCACGTGATCAGTGCATGATCAGCCACGTGATCAGTGCATGATCACTCACGTGATCTGTGCATGGTCAGCCACGTGATCAGTGCATGATCAGCCACGTGATCAGTGCATGATAGCCACGTGATCAGTGCATGATCAGTCACGTGATCAGTGCATGATCAGCCACGTGATCAGTGCATGATAGCCACGTGATCAGTGCATGATCAGTCACGTGATCAGTGCATGATCATCCACGTGATCAGTGCATGAACTGCATGTAATCAGTGCATGATAGCCCCCTGATCAGTGCATGATCAGTCTCGTGATCAGTGTATGATCATCCACGTGATCAGTGCATGATAACCATGTGATCAATGCATGATAGCCAAATGATCAGTGCATGATCAGTCCCGTGATCAGTGTATGATCAGCCACGTGATCAGTGCATGATAGCCACGTGATCAGTGCATGATCAGTCACGTGATCAGTGCATGATCAGTCACGTGATCAGTGCATGATCAGTCACGTGATCAGTGCATGATCAGCCACGTGATCAGTGCATGATCAGTCGTGATCAGTGCATGATCAGTCGCCGTGATCAGTGCATGATCAGTCCCGTGATCAGTGCATGATCAGCCACGTGATCAGTGCATGATCAGCCACGTGATCAGTGCATGATCAGTCGCGTGATCAGTGCATGATCAGCCGCGTGATCAGTGCATGATCAGCCGCGTGATCAGTGCATGATCAGTCGTGATCAGTGCATGATCAATCACGTGATCAGTCAGCCGCGTGATCAGTGCGTGATCAGTGCGTGATGTGTGTGATCAGCCACGTGATCAGTGCATGATCAGTCACGTGATCAGTGCATGATCAGCTGCGTGATGTGTCTGATCATCTGTGACAATGATCAGCTGCGTGCGTGTACGATTCCTGCCTGTCATCTGCATGATCAGTGCCACCTGTGTGCATGATTCCTCGTGTCATCAGTGCATGATCAGCCAGCGTGATCAGTGCATTTGATCAGCACGTGATCAGTGCATGATGTGCCTGCGTGATCAGTGCCTGATCAGCTCGTGATCAGTGCATCCATCAGCCACGTGATCAGTGCATGATCAGTCACGTGATCAGTGCATGATCAGTCACGTGATCAGTGCATGATCAGCCACGTGATCAGTGCATGATCAGTCACGTGATCAGTGCATGATCAGCCGCGTGATCAGTGCATGATCAGTCTGCGTGATCAGTGCATGATCAGCCGTGATCGTGCATCAGATCACGTGATCAGTGATCAGTCGCGTGATCAGTGCAGTGCACGTGATCAGTGCGTGATCAGTGCGTGATCAGTGCATGATCAGTCACGTGATCAGTGCATGATCAGCCACGTGATCAGTGCATGATCAGCCACGTGATCAGTGCATGATCAGCCACGTGATCAGTGCATGATCAGCCGCGTGATCAGTGCATGATCAGTCACGTGATCAGTGCATGATCAGCCACGTGATCAGTGCATGATCAGCCACGTGATCAGTGCATGATCAGCCCGCGTGATCAGTGTGCATGATCAGCCGCGTGATCAGTGCATGATCAGTCACGTGATCAGTGCATGATCAGCCACGTGATCAGTGCATGATCAGCCACGTGATCAGTGCATGATCAGTCACGTGATCAGTGCATGATCAGCCACGTGATCAGTGCATGATCAGCCACGTGATCAGTGTGCATGATCAGCCACGTGATCAGTGCATGATCAGCCCGCGTGATCAGTGCATGATCAGCGCGTGATCAGTGCATGATCAGTCACGTGATCAGTGCATGATCAGCCGCGTGATCAGTGCATGATCAGCCGCGTGATCAGTGCATGATCAGTCACGTGATCAGTGCATGATCAGTCACGTGATCAGTGCATGATCAGTCACGTGATCAGTGCATGATCAGCCACGTGATCAGTGCATGATCAGTCACGCGTGATCAGTGCATGATCAGCCCGTGATCAGTGCGCGATCAGCCGTGATCAGTGCGTGATCAGTGCGTGATCAGTGCGTGAGCCAGTGCATGATCAGCCACGTGATCAGTGCATGATCAGTCACGTGATCAGTGCATGATCAGCCACGTGATCAGTGCATGATCAGCCACGTGATCAGTGCATGATCAGTCGCGTGATCAGTGCATGATCAGCCACGTGATCAGTGCATGATCAGCCACGTGATCAGTGCATGATCAGCCACGTGATCAGTGCATGATCAGTCGCGTGATCAGTGCATGATCAGTCGCGTGATCAGTGCATGATCAGCCACGTGATCAGTGCATGATCAGCCGCGTGATCAGTGCATGATCAGCCACGTGATCAGTGCATGATCAGTCCGTGACGTCAGTGCATGATCAGCCACGTGATCAGTGCATGATCAGCCACGTGATCAGTGCATGATCAGGCCGTGATCAGTGCATGATCAGTCACGTGATCAGTGCATGATCAGCCACGTGATCAGTGCATGATCAGCCACGTGATCAGTGCATGATCAGCTGCGTGATCAGTGCGTGATCTGCATCATCAGTGCATGATCAGTGCGTGATCAGTGCATGAGCTGCGTGATCAGTGCATGATCAGCCACGTGATCAGTGCATGATCAGCCACGTGATCAGTGCATGATCAGTCACGTGATCAGTGTCAGCTGATCAGTGCGTGATCAGTGCATCAGTCAGCAAGCGCGTGATCCGGTGTATGACCAGCCAAGTGATCAGTGCACGCCAGTCGGTCCATTGATCAGTGCATGTGATCGATCCGCGCGTGATCGTGCATGACCAGCCAAGTGATCAGTACCACGGAATAGCCCGCGTGTTGAAGTGCGCGACAGCATGTGATCGGTGCTGGCCATCAAGTGATCAATCCGCGGTGTCCGTGATCAGTGCATGATCGGTCCCACGTGATCAGTGCGCAATCCCGATCCCGTGACCAGTGATCGGCCACGTGATCGGTGCGGCTAAGCACGTGATCGGTGTATGACCAGTCAAGTGATCAGTGCGCGATCGGTCGTGATCAGTGCGCCAGTCGGTCGTGATCGTGCATGATCAGCCACGGAGTGCATGATCAGTAGGTGGTGGGAGTGCATGATCAGTCACGTTGATAAGTGCATGATCAGCCACTTGATCAATTCCTGATTGTGGCGCAGCGATCGTGCGCAAAGACATCAGCCTGATCAGATCCGTGATCAGTGCATGATCAGCCACGTGATCAGTGCATGATCAGCCGCGTGATCAGTGCATGATCAGTCGCGTGATCAGTGCATGATCAGCCACGTGATCAGTGCATGATCAGCCACGTGATCAGTGCATGCATGATCAGCCACGTGATCAGTGCATGATCAGTCACGTGATCAGTGCATGATCAGCCACGTGATCAGTGCATGATCAGTCCGCGTGATCAGTGCATGATCAGTCACGTGATCAGTGCATGATCAGCCCACGTGATCAGTGCATGATCGTGCCACGTGATCAGTGCATGATCAGTACGTGATCAGTGCACGTGATGCATGTCGCGTGATCAGTGCATGATCAGCCACGTGATCAGTGCATGATCAGCCCGTGATCCGTGCATGATCAGTCGCGTGATCAGTGCATGATCAGCCACGTGATCAGTGCATGATCAGTCACGTGATCAGTGCATGATCAGTCACGTGATCAGTGCATGATCAGATCAACTAAAATCTGTGCATGATAGCCACGGATTGCGCATGATCAGTCACGTGATCATTGCGCCAGTCAGCCGTAACAGTGCGTGTTAGCCACGTGACCAGTGCATGAAGAGTCACGTGATTGCGCGTATGATCAGCCACCTGATCAGTGCGGTCAGCCAGGTGATCACTGCATGATCTGTCACGCAGAAAGTGCGATGATCCATCCGTCGTGTATCAGTGCGCAGGCAGTCATGTGATCAGTCCATGATATAGGCAGGTGATCAGTGCGCAGTCAGTCTCGTGATCAGTGGGATCTCCCACGGATCAGTGCGTAACATCAGCCACGTGATCATTGCATGTTCAGCCACGTGACTCAGTGCATGCTCATACGTGATCAGTGTGCATGATCCTCATATGATCAGTGCATGATCTCCCACGTGATCAGTGCATGATCAGTCGCGTGATCAGTGTGATGATCAGCCACGTGATCAGTGCATGTCAGTCATGTGATCAATG
>NW_027218831.1:0-13771 GCF_027580195.1 Bos mutus
GCTCTATTTAATTAAGTGAATGTAAGTGCTCACAAACATACAAACCAAACAATTCTAAGTAAAAGAAAAAAATTATGCCAAATGACTGTCACATTCACGTGAACCGGGATATTCCATATTAAATTAGTGTCTGGTATTAATGTTTAAGTTTGTTGATCTAATTAATAGAGACCCGTCTTGATTATCAACATTAGATATAACTTTAAGTATGGTTTTTCCAGTGGTCATGGATGAATGTGAGAGTTGGACTATAAAGAAAGCTGAACAGTGAAGAATTGATGCTTTTGAACTGTGGTGTTGGAGAAGACTCTTGAGTCCCTTGGACTGCAAGGAGATCCAACCAGTCCATCCTAAAGGAAATCCGTCCTGCATATTCAATGGAAGGACTGGTACTGAAGCTGAAATTCCAATCCTTTGGCCACCTGATGCAAAGAGCTGACTCATTGGAAAAGATCCAGATGCTGGGAAAGATTGAGGGCAGCAGGAAAAGGCGATGATAGAGGATGAGATGGTTGGATGGCATCACCGACTCAATGGACATGGGTTTAGGTGGACTCCGGGAGTTGGTGAAGGACAGGGAGGCCTGGTGTGCTGCAGTTCATGGGGACGCAGAGTCGAACATGACTGGGCGACTGAACTGAACTGATAATATTTGAATTGTGTCGATGTTTAACAGAAGCTAAATAAAATCTTATCACATGTCTTACAAATCTGTCAGCAAGGAAAGTAAGTCAATGTGAAGAAACTTTTGAGGAGAGTATGCAAATGAAACAGGAGTTTCGAGTGAACTTTTAGAAAGTCTTCCACATTTTAGGATCTCTTGAGATATTCTACAACTTAGAAGTTAAGATTATGCTGAAACAGTTACGTGACAAAAGATTTCTGCATAAGGGTTCCAAAATGGGTGTTGCACTTGATCACTCAGGACTGAGTAAATTTAAAACAAGTTTAATACAATAAATGAACTTTTAAAGTAAGCAGATGCAAAATGTAAATTTGTTTAAAAAAAATAAGGCAGATGCAAAGATGTTAAATTTGTAAATTTTTTATAAAATGTTAAGTTTTTTACCTTTTTTTTTTTTTTTTAAACTTTAATAATATTAGTTTTCAAATATCAAAATGAATAGCACAGGTAAATGAACCCTCCTCCCTCCTCCCTCCCCACACCATCCCTACCTTTTAAGTGCATCTGTTCGAACCTGGACTGGCAACTCGTTTTGCATGTTTGAACTCCCTTCCCACAGAGTCCATAAGATTGTTCTATACATCAGTGTCTCTTCTGCTGTCTTAGTTTTAAGTGATCTGTTCTGTATTTGCCTTTGAACTTTTTATTATCACTTTGGCTTAGTAAATAACTTCTTTCACAGAGACCTATGAGCCTGTTGTGTTTTAAAATCTTTTTTTTTTCTGAAAGTTCTTTTGACAAAATTCTCAAATCAAATTACCTCTATCTAACTTTGGGATGATTCAAACGGCTCCCAAAACATCCCAAAGGAAGATATTGACCTGATTAGGTTCACTTGATATGTTAAACTGCATGGGAGGTGTTTTCAGATTAGTAATAAACCTTAAGTTATATTGTAAATGATAAAGATAGTCTAGAGATTATATGGAATTCCTAAAAATCTGATATGTTCCGGTAGAATATTATTAGTCATAATTCTAGTTATTATCTGAAAGTGTTGTAGGTTATAGCAGTAACTGGATTGGTTTGTCAATTACCTTGTAATCAGATTTAAACTTGACTTCTGAAGTCTTTTCTCATTATAGACAGCTATTGCTTCACTCTTATGCCTTTGGAGAAATGCTTTCAAGGACAGTGATAAACAAAGGATTTTGGATAAACACAAGATTCTGACATTCAGACCATAATGCTGAACTGAGTAAAAAAGATTATGAAAGAATTCTGATGGGAAACCTGAAGGCTTCATAAAGCTGTTAACATAAAGAATAACTTACAGAGACCTGAGTGAACTAGTACATATGGTCATAAATTTTATGATTTCTATATAAGAAATTACTGGTTTAAATCTGTATTTTCCAGGTGTAAGCAAAATCTTCTCTTAAAGTAATTATGACTTATACTCCAAAATCACTGCAGATGGTGACTGCAGCCATGAAATTAAAAGATGTTTACTCCTTGGAAAAAAAGTTTTGACCAACCTAGATAGCATATTGAAAAGCAGAGACATTACTTTGCTAATAAAGGTCTGTCTAGTCAAGGCTATGGTTTTTCCTGTGGTCATGTATGAATGCGAGAGTTGGACTGTGAAGAAAGCTGGCTGAGCGCCGAAAAATGGATGCTTTTTAGCTGTGGTGTTGGAGAAGACTCTTGAGAGTCCCTTGGACTGCAAGGAGA
The DNA here is from genome assembly GCF_027580195.1 of Bos mutus. Lineage (NCBI taxonomy): Eukaryota > Metazoa > Chordata > Mammalia > Artiodactyla > Bovidae > Bos > Bos mutus. Next base: position 2,360 of record NW_027218831.1, read on the forward strand.
TCCAACCAGTCCATTCTAAAGAAGATCAACCCTGGGTGTTCTTTGGAAGGAATGATGCTAAAGCTGAAACTCCAGTACTTTGGCCACCTCATGCAAAGACGTGACTCATTGGAAAATATTCTGACGCTGGCAGGGATTGGGGGCAGGAGGAGAAGGGGATGACAGAGGATGAGATGGCTGGATGGCATCACCGATTCGATAGACATGAGTTTGAGTGAACTCTGGGAGATGGTGATGAACAGGGAGGCCTGGCGTGCTGCCAAATTTATGGGGTTGCAAAGAGTTGGACATGACTGAGCGACTGAACTGAACTGAATACTACCTTGGTAAATTATAACTTTTGTGAGTAAAACGGAAACATTTATCTTTTTCTCTCTACCTAGTTGATTCTGCCAGTATAGGCTTGTCTCAACCATTAAGCCATGTAAAAATGTGCGTGGCCAGTACAATGAAACTGCAGATAGCTCATTAAATCAGTTATGCCTCCTTGGGTCACTTGATTATTGCAACTGGATTAAAACTAGTTATACGAACCATTGTTTAACTTTGTTCTTTGTTTTCCAATCATGCCTCCTGTTTCTCTGCTAAACTACATCACTCTCTATGTTACTAGCTTCATGACTTATATACTGTCTAATTTATAAAGGTTGTTGTCTCTTGCAGTAACCAATATGTAATCGGACATCCAAAATACCTCTGTGGCTAAACATTTTGAGAAAATCACAGGTATAACATAAAACAATTGGACAGTGTGATTCTAGGTATGGGAAGAAGCTACATGGGAAAATGGCTCCTGGATTATAGTTAGAGACAATCCAGGGATTTTTAAAATTACTGCTGGCCCTGGTACAAAGCATAACACCTGTAGTGGCTTAAAAAGAATATGTGACTGGACTGGACAAAAACAAACAAACAAACAAACAAAATCACTGAAATGAGACTCTCAACACAGTGGGACAAAAGTTGATCGGAAAGTGTCCAGCAGACGTTGGTCACATTCATGACCGAGAGGGGAACCTGAGAAATGGAACCAGCAATTGCAGCCCTCCAAGTGCAACCCATGGGGTCGCAAAGAGTCGAAAACAACTGAGTGACTGAACTGAACTGAACATGAGCCAACGAGCCCTGAGGAAGAGGAATACCTGCCTCTTAGAAGTCACCAGACTTCAGTCACTGCATATGGTGAACCCTGAGGAAATGCTGAGAAAGCAGGATTACAGGCGCCCAGATGGCTGAGCAACAGACCAAGGAAATCATTTCAATAAGCCACGGCTTTTCAGTCTTCGCATACACACCTTGAGATGCTTCCACAACTGGAGATGCTGCCTTCTGGGTTTGAAGCAGTCTAAGTCTAGACTTCTAGACCCTTTACAAAGAGGAACCAAGAGAAGACACATTAACACTAAGCAGCAATGGGAGACACCCCCAGAAAGAGAAATCTGATAAAGCAGGACAGTCGTTTTTCAACAAGACTTATGGAGTGGACAAAGATGTGGGAAATTGTCGTAGAGAAGAACCGGCTCTGACTCCCTGTTGGGACTGTTTCCTTTGACCTGCTTTTCCTTGCCGTTGCTATCATAGTCCTACGTAATGGCCTGCCTCAGAGGACCACGCCCCTCTGACTGGCTGTTAAACTAAAGTGCCTGTGTTCAGCTCACAGGGAGACGATCTGACCTTTCCCACCAATGAAAGGAAGAGATGAACACACCCCTTCCAAAGATCGGCCCTTGGGAGAGATGTTTTACAAGACTGAAGACCCTTTTGACTTTCCTTCCTCACTATCTCTTGCTCTCTGTTCTGTCTTTTGACTTGAGTCTCTCATTACTTCTCTCCATCTGGCTCTGTATAAGAACCAGGCATCCGGACCCTGACAAGATGATTACTTGGGGACATTAGCCTGTCATCTTCTCGGTTAGCCAGCTTTCTGAATCAAGTCATATTCCTTGCCTCAATACCTCATCTCTCGGATTCATTGGCCTGTTGGTCATAGAGCTAGAGAGTCCATGCGCCATAACTAAAAACTGGCCATAATGAAACAAAGATTCCATGTGCTGCAACTAAGACCTGAAACAAATAAATAAACCTGGAAATAAATATATATTAAAAAACATGTTTTTATAATATAAGCTACATATGCAATTGTTTTCTTTGAAAAAACGTGAGCTTGTGGTTTATTATGTCATATTAAATTCTAATTGCATTGGAACCTTGCTCATGAGTGCTAGAGGGAACGCAGAGTTGGGTAGCCAAGCTCAATAGCCTCCTTTCACTGTTTTAGACAGGAGTTGTGCAGTCTAAGATGTAAAATCAGTGCTAACAGAGAAAACAGACAAGCAAGACAAAATTAATAAACTGGGAGAGAGAGGCTTCCTAGTTACAGAAACGTGGATAAATTCAAGAAGGAGACATAGCAAGCCTAGCTTTAGCGTTATTTTTGAGTGGTTGCTGAGTTAACATTTGAGTGAGATGGTTGTCTTTTTATTTATCATTACATTATCTGCATTTTGACCACGATTCGTGACATAGTTTGTATTAAAGGCTGTATGACTTCCTTTTGGTACAAAACAATAGGATTTCTTTTTTTTTTAATGAATTCCCTTGCAAGTGGCAATTTTGTGTTTTTTTTAGTTTATTTTTTAGTTGGAGAATTGCTTTGCCATGTTCTCTTCACACCTTGCGTGCGGCAAGCTAAGCATCACAACTGTCCTCACATCACCTCTGCTTTGAGCCGCTCCACTTGCTCTATCCCGCCCCCTCTAGGTTGTCGTAGAGCGCATGGCTGGGCTCCCTGTGTGGCATGAACTTCTGAGCAACGTGGCAGGGAAGGAGTGGAGACACAGATGCAGAGAACAGGCTCGGGAACACAGTGAGGGAAGGAGAGCGTGAGATGAATGGGAGACGGCAGGATTTTCACAACTGTTGTGAAAAACTCGTCAGAGCAACTGAAGATTAATGTCCCCTGGACTGGCAGACAGTGAGGCCTTCCTAAGGCGCGATGGTCTTAGGATACATTCCGAGGGGACACGTGTTGGTGGGAACCCGAAAGAAAGACCTGAAAATGCTGGAAGTGCAGAGGTTGACATGGAAGAGTGTTGACGGGCAGATAAGCGGTGCTAGCTGGGACCACATCCCTGCTGGAAATGATCTGATTCAGAGACCTTCCTGGTGGTCCAGTGGTTAGGATCCTGCACTTCCGCTTCGCTGGGTACAGGTTCTATTCCTGGTTGGACAACTAAGAACCTGCGTGCTGCTGGGTGCAGCCAAAAGAGACAGACAAAAAAACAAATTATCAAATAAAATAAAATAAAAAAAAAAAAAAAAAAAAAATTATCATCTGGATCGAACACCAAAGAGAGGCAATCATTTCAGGGTCTTTTGAGACAGGAAAGCCTTCAATCGCCCAGATTTCACAGCCAAAAACTACAACAGGATATGATACAGAGGGATGTGTGAACGAAAGAGAAAAAATGACATGGCAACCAAAAGAAAAGAAGGAAGACGAAACAAAAGATAATACTGTTGTTCCACGGAAAGATGGAAAGGATCAACTGAAGAAGTGAGCCGAAGACATTCTTGAGACAAGGTTGAATCTAAGCATAGGACTCTGAGCTCTGATTTGTCTCAGGAGCAGCCAGTACTGGGTGAGCCCTCCAGGGATTGTCCCTCAGCTGACTTGGGAAACTCACTGTTTCTTCATTTCTGCACTCAGAAAATATCACATCTTTTAATGTATTTACTTGATAAATCACTATCAATGAAGATGAACATAAGTAAAAATTTGATTAAAAATACAAAACAATAGATTCTTTCATATGAAGCTAGGAAAAGAACTAGAAATATGGAGTCAGGAAATTTACTTTTCCCATTTAAATTCTAAAAATTACAAGAACTACTATCCTGCTTGTTCACGCACCCAGAGAAACCACAGAGTTACTGAGTAATTACCGCATGAGAGATTAGGTGGTTAAAAGGTGTTCGGAAAAGGGGTAATGAAAATGAATTGTTGACATCCCTTCTTCAAATAAGGTTAAGGACATTTGAATGGCTCTTCCTCTTAGAAACTAGGAAGAAAAAGCCCACTGTGGGATGCTTTGTGCTGACATGCTCCTCACTTTTGAGAAACAGGAGACTTTCAAAGGTTCACTTACAAAACAGATTTTCCTTGGCTAATGCACACAGTCAATATTTACTTTTACATAATAAATTTTAAACACTCTCCTCTGTTAAGTGAGCAACGCGGGGAGTGGGAGGCTGCAGGCAGTATGTGCCTTGGACAGCTCATCCCATTTTGGATCTCCGGATATAAAGTAAATATTCCTGACTTTGAAATTTTCACACGTGTTCTGTGATTTCTCACTTATTCATAAGCCTCTCTTGAAACAAATCTCATTATGAAAATGACAAAATACCAGATCTACAAAAGATTCTTTTAAGATTAATCTCATTATTAAAATGACAGAGTGCGAGAAAAGCTTATCTCTACCAACCAGGAAACTGAAGATGGCATCCGTGTGACTTTGGTTGTTTGAGGAACAACCATTGGTTCGTGATGCATCACGCCAACAGATGCAGGCTACAAAAGAGGCACCGGTTTCACATCCTCTCCAACCACTGGGACACCCTCAGCCTCTACAGAAGAAGAGACAGCGAGATGAAGGTTCTGCTGCTCAGTGTTGTCCTTGGTCTGCTTTATGCAGGCCACAGTGAAGCTCAGCTACTTCTCAAACCGGTACCAGGGGTGGTGCAAGCTGGGAGGAGGTCTTGGGGTAGACGTGTGTGCATGTCCGTTTTCAGGATTTGGTCATGTGGATCCCTAAGTCTGGCCATCTCCCTGCAACTCAAAGTTGTTCCATTCACTGGCTCTATACCTGTTCTGCATGGCCTCCGTATCATCTCTGCCACCTATTCATTGGCTCTCGTGCCTGTTCACTGCTCTTGTAAAACAGAAGATCTCACGGCTGTTGGACTAGGGCTCTTGCATTTGACAAGACAGCTCAAGCTATCTCAGTAATGCCTCAGCTCCTTCCTTTACACAGCTCAAGCTATCCCAGTAATACCTCAGTCCTTCCTTTATGTGAGTTGAGTTTTCACATGATTTTATACCTAGGGCTGTGTCCATAAAGATAGGTAACTTCTGCCCAAGTGAAAGGACAAGGAAACTCCTGAGGGATGATGTTGGTAGAATTTCCAGAGATGGCTGAAGCTTCCTCACAGGAATTTGATTTTAGTTTTCAGGGGAATGGAAAACCCATTACATTGCAGCCAGTAACAAAGACAAGATCACTGAGGGTGGGCCATTCCACGCGTACGTACGTCATATTGAGTTTCATGCAAATAACACAGTTGACCTCGACTTTTATGTCAAGTAAGTAAAAGTCACCCTGAAGGAAAAAATAAACCTATAAGCTCTTGAGTCTAGAGGGATGGTGTGGCTTCTCCATCTGCAGGGAACTCTCTGGACAATGTTGAGAGCGTAATGCCATGAGTTGTGGATGAGCAGGGTCTCCGAGCTGGGGTGGGGGCAGTTCACTTGTGAGCCTCCAGGGGAAGTCCTGGTGTCTTTGCTTGGAAGACGGTGGGAGTTCCAGAAGCTCCACTGGCATCCACTCATTAAAGGAAAGAGGGACTCGGCAGGGGGAAGAGGCTTGTGTCCTGGAACCAACCAGGGGCTTGAACCCTTCCTGCAGAGTTTGTAAGAGATGGTTCCCACCGAGCCCAGAACTGAGGGTACTGAGAGAGCGCACAGTGAGCTCTGCTCTGTGGGGCGTCCTCACGAGATATTTCATCACCACTGAATTCACTGAAGTCCTCACAGCCCCAAATGAGAATCCCAGCTGGTAGTAGGGGTAAAGAACATGGATTTCTCCCTGAAAGAATTCTGGAGTGGGTTGCTATTCCCTTCTCCAAGGGGATTTTCCTGACCCCAAGATGGGACCCTGGTCTCCCTGCATTGCAGGAAGATTCTTTACCACTGAGCCGAGATAGTATACATACAGTCAAAGTATAACCACACATACAGATACAGACTCACACAAACACACAGATATATATCCCACACACACACATATGCACGTGTGTTGTCACAATATTTTAAGAACACCTATTATCGTCCTCTGCCGTCTTTACAATTTTCGTGCCCTGTGTTTAACTTTTCACGCGACCACCCTTTCTGAAATCGGCATTACTGAAGTGTATTTATGTTTAATCTGACCTTTGTCGAGGTCTTTATTCAATGAGCTTTCACATATCCACAACTGTTCCATGAGCTCCACAGTCGAGATATAGAATTCTGGGCTTCCATGGTGGCTCGCGGTTAAGAATCCGCCTGCCAATGCAGGAGACGCAAGTTGCGTCTCTGGAAGATCCCCCATGCTGCGGAGAGACCAGGCATCTGTGACACAGCTACTGAGCCTGTGCTCTGGAGCGTGCGTTCCAGAGCCCATGCTGCACAAAAGAAGCTGCCAGAGTGAGAAGCCTGAGCGCTGGAACTCCAGACTAGCCCTCGCTCACCACAACTGGAGAAGAACCTGCATAGCAACGAAGACCCAGCACAGTCAATACTACACATTAGGATTAAATATATATACTATATATATATATATAAAAGGAGTGATATATATTATATATATATAATAATGAGCTCCATCACAGCTCCTTTTCATCTCTCATTATTCAACATCTTCTCCTCGGGCAACAGGTAAGAACTGACCAGCTTATCCTCACCTTTTCTGGATCTTCAGACGACAAAGTTATGCACTCTGCATCATTTTCTCTGGTTTCTCTCAGTCAGCACAATGTTTTTAAAATTTAACTTTGTGTCCACATATACAGGGAGCTGTGGTTTTCAACCACATGAAAGGGCTTGGTTTGCATAGATAAAATTTTGTATATTTGCAGCTTTTGGAAAACTGTTTTGTTCCCGCCTTATAATTCTTTTCAGTCACTTCAGTGTATTTCCCTAAAGACTGATAACAGTAAACTCAAATGACTGTGGATGTTCCTTTACAAGGAGTCTGTTCAAAAATTAACCCAATTCTTGTTGAGTTATTTCCATTTTAATATTTGTTTCCTGTGCATTCTATGTGCCAAATATAATCTCTTTTTTTTTTTTTCACATACATGCACAGAGGACAATATAAGAAGTCACCCAAATTCTTCTGTTACGTAGCTGACAATATATACGAGGGGCTTCCCTGGTGGCTCAGAGGTTAAAGCATCTGCTTGCAATGCGGGAGACCTGGGTTTGATCCCTGGGTGGGGAAGATCCATCCCCTGGAGAAGGAAATGGCAACCCACTCCAGTATTCTTGTCTGGAGAATCCCATGGATGGAGGAGCTTGGTGGGCTATACATAAGACAATATATACTTAACATATATTATATATGTATAATTTCCTTATATCATATAAGCATATCACGTGTACTTGTGTTTTTGCTTGTGTGTGTGTGTGTCAATGTGTATACATACATAGATGTGTCTTTAAAGCTTAATCCTTATATGGTGTTGTGATAGATAAAGAGTGTGCCTTTTGAGAAAATTACAAATTTTCTTGTAACTCTTGGTGATATTAGCTTCTCACATTCTCTAATGAATCACTCCCAGGATTTTGAGAGAATGCCCAAGGTCTGTGATGATGGCTATTCCTCTCAGTTTCCAGAAACTAAATAAAGGAAAGGCTCATTCTTATTAGGCTTTCCTAAAATTCTAGACGTCTCCATGTGTACTGGCTTTAAACAAGGCCTATATTGTATTTGAGGTTTATCTTTGCAACCACTAGTCAGATCTAACGTGTAGAGAAACCATCCTAGTCACCGCATAGTCGCTTGATCTTAGACAACATATTTCTTCTCTTTGTTCACATTGTTCACAGGCAGTAACGTGACACAAGCACAACCTGGGGTGTGATACAAAAAGAAATTCTAATTATATACTGAATTTTGCCATTTTAATAACACAACTTGAACATATTTTGTCTTTAAGGTCAGACGGAGAATGTGTAAAAAAACAAGTCACAGGAGTAAGGCAAAGAATTTTCGTTTATCATGTTGATTGTAAGTATTTGATGTTGAATGGAAGAGTGTTTCACTGGGAGGAGTGTGTTTGGGTGGAAATCTTGGTCTTGACTTCCTTCAATTACCCCATACACCTGCATTCTACTCCTACTAACAATTAGAAGTCAAGGACCAGACTGTCTCCACACAACGGAGGTTTACTCAACAAGACTAGAGCCAGACATCCTAGAGTGTGCAATCAAGTAGGCCTTAGGAAATACTCCTGTGAAAAAAGTTAGTGGAGCTGATGACATTCAACCTGAGCTATCTAAATTACTAAAAGATACTGCTGTTAAAATGCTGCACATAATATGTCAGCAAATTTGGAAAGCTGAGCATTGGCCACAGGACTGCAAAAGGCAGTTTCTGTTCCCATCCCAGAGAAGGGCAACACCAAAAAATGTTAACTACCACACAATCTGCTAATTTCACATCCTAGTCAGATTATGCTCCAAATCCTTCAAGCTGGGCTCCAGCAGCACGTGATCCAAGAATTTCCAGATGTGTAAGCTGGGTTTTGAAGAGGCAGAGGAACCAGAGATCAAATTGCCAACATCTGCTGGATCATGGAGAAAGTAAGGGAGTTCCAGAAAAACATTAATTCTGCTTCACTGATTATGCTAAAGCCTTTAACTAAAGGCTTGCCACAAACTGTGGACAATTCTTAAAGACATGGGAATACCAGAACACCTTACCTGTTTCCGAAGAAACCTGTATGCGAATCAAGAAGCAGCAGTTAGAACTGCCCATGGAAAAATGCATTGGTTCCAAACTGGAAAGCAGTACCTCGGGGCTGTGTATTGTCACCCTGCTTACATGACTCGTATGCAGAGTGCATCATGTGAAATGCCAGGCTAGGTGAATCTCAAGCTAGAATCGAGATTGCCAGGAAAAATATCTAGAGCCTCTGATATGCAGATGATACCACTCTAATGGCAGAAAGTGAAGAGGAACTAAAGAGCCTCTGAATGAGTGTGAGAGAGGAGAATGAAAAAGCAGGCTTGGAACACAGCATTCAAAAAACTAAGACCATGGCATCTGGTTCCATTACTTCATGGCAAATAGAAAGGGGAAAGTGTGGAAGCAGTGACAGATTTTATTTTCATGGGCTCCAAAATCACTGCAGATGGTGACTGCAACCATGAATTTAAGAGATGCTTACTCCATGGAGTAAAGGTAAGACAAACTTCAACTCTGCATTTAAAGGCAAAGATGTTGCTTTGCTGACAACAACCCATAGAGTCAAACCTATGGTTTTTCTAGTAGTCATGTATGGATGTGAGATGAAAAGATCATATGATGAGTGGATCATAAAGAAGGCTGAGCACTGAAGAATTGATACTTTCGAACTGTGGTGCTCGAGAAGACTCTTGAAGTCCCTTGAACTGCAGGAAGATCAAACCAGTCAATCTTAAAGGAAACCAACCCTGAGTATTCATTGAAAGGACTGATGGTGAACCTGAAGCTCCAATCCCTTGGCCACCTGATAAGAGCCAGTTTTTTGGAAAAGAACTAGATGCCGGGAAAGAATGAAGGCAGAAGGAGAATGGGGTGGCCAGAGGATTGGATGGATAGATGGCATCACCTTTATGATAGGCATGAGTTTGAGCAAACAGAGATAGTGGAGAAGAGAAGAGCCTGATTTGGTAGTCATCAGATTGCAAAGAGTTGGAAGTGACCTAGCATCTAAACAACGAGAAAAACGAGACTAAGCACAGGTGTCAGATTTGTATTTTGTACGGTTCTCACCGTGAACATCCTGAATGTTCATTGGAAGGACTGATGTTGAAAGCTGAAATTCCAGTTCTTTTACACCTGACTTGAAGAGCCGACTCATTGGAAAAGATCCTGATTCTGGGAAAGATTGAAGGCAGGAGGAGAAGGGGATGACAGAGGATGAGATGGTTGGATCGCAACACCGACTCAATGGATATGAGTTTGAGTAAACTTCAGGAGTTGGGGATGGACAAGGAGGCCTGGTGTGCTGCAGTCTGTGGGGTCCCAAAGAGTCAGACACGACTGAGTGACTGAACTGAGACTGACAAGGTTCTCACAGAAAATTTACAAGAGCCTTGTGAACCAACATCTCAATATTCTGTCTTGAGTTTGTACACTGGCATCAGTCACTTTTTAAAAACAGTCTTACAACATCTAAATCTGACAAAACTTTGGTGGATGTAGTTAAATCCAAGGAAACTATCCTGAGTTCAATCTTAAAGGCAGCTTGTATTCAAAGCAATGGGGGTGCTGGCTAAAATTTATATCCTTAAGCCCTCCATGAGGGCTTTAAGCACCATTCCTCATTTTAAATGGCTGAAGATGTACACGTTTGATGAAAATACAAAAAAAAAAATACATCCGTATATGATCACAGCCCTTGTCTAAACAAAGTATTGGCAGAGTTTCAAATGCAATGTCTGCAAAGAAGTAAAACTTGTGCCTGAAATATTTCACCATACTTTGTGGATAATTTTGAATAGTCGATGATTTTTAAACTGTGCTCTCATATTCTTCAGTTCAGTTCAGCTGCTCAGTCGTGCATGACTCTTTGCGACCCCACAGACTGCAGCACGCCAGGCCTCCCTGTCCACCACTAACTCCCGGAGCTTGCACAAACTCATGTCCATCGAGTCAGTGATGCCATTCCACCATCTCATTCTCTGTCATCCCCTTCTCCTCCCCCTTCAGTATTTCCCAGCATCATAATTCCCATATTATTTTTTCCTTTGACTGAATCATGAATGCTTCCAGTGCTATTGTTTCCTTCGTCTTTCTAGTACTTTTTAGCTGGATTTTTACACAGCGGATAACAAGGGAGAGAAACAGAATAGTTTGCCATCTTCCACGGGTCTCTTTCAGGAGCTAACCCCCAGCTGTGTTTTGTGGGGTGAGCTGTCTCACATCAAGCACAGCACAAGCAGCGACCTTGACGGTGACCTGACACCCAGAAGATAGCTTTCCTCTCACTGTGCCATCGCCTTCACAGTGATGCTGCTATGTCCACCTTGGTGAAGTTGCGGGAAAGAGCACGTGGTCACTGATAATCTGAGGACATGCATCATCTGGCTTAAATTATTTCAGTGTGATCCAAGGTTCCTGGACTCATGGTTGGCTTGGGCATGTTGTATATATTTTCGGGGTTATGAGACGGTGAAGCTGTTTCAGCTATTTTTTTTTCTCCTTCTCAGGCAGACATGATTTTAAGTATTTTAACACTGAGGAAAGGTGTTTTCATGTTTCAGGAACACAGTTGTGCAGTTTACATCCCATCTCACTGAGTGATTGCAGGAAGGTGTGATGGAGGCCAGGAGAGGCAGAATGGACATAGACAGTTTAGAGGTGACAGGCAGTAGGTCAGAGC
>NW_027218832.1:0-18312 GCF_027580195.1 Bos mutus
CATGCACTGATCACGTGGCTGATCATGCACTGATCACGTGACTGATCATGCACTGATCACGTGGCTGATCATGCACTGATCACGTGGCTGATCATGCACTGATCACGTGGCTGATCATGCACTGATCACGTGGCTGATCATGCACTGATCACGTGGCTGATCATGCACTGATCACGTGGCTGATCATGCACTGATCACGTGGCTGATCATGCACTGATCACGTGGCTGATCATGCACTGATCGCGTGGCTGATCATGCACTGATCACGTGGCTGATCATGCACTGATCACGTGGCTGATCATGCACTGATCACGTGACTGATCATGCACTGATCGTGGCTGATCATGCACTGATCACGTGGCTGATCATGCACTGATCACGTGACTGATCATGCACTGATCACGTGGCTGATCATGCACTTGATCACGTGGCTGATCATGCACTGATCACGTGACTGATCATGCACTGATCGTGACTGATCATGCACTGATCACGTGGCTGATCATGCACTGATCACGTGGCTGATCATGCACTGATCGCGTGGCTGATCATGCACTGATCACGTGGCTGATCATGCACTGATCACGTGGCTGATCATGCACTGATCACGTGGCTGATCATGCACTGATCGCGTGGCTGATCATGCACTGATCACGTGGCTGATCATGCACTGATCACGTGGCTGATCATGCACTGATCACGTGGCTGATCATGCACTGATCACGTGGCTGATCATGCACTGATCACGTGGCTGATCATGCACTGATCACGTGGCTGATCATGCACTGATCGCTGCTGATCATGCACTGATCATCGTGGCTGATCATGCACTGATCACGTGGCTGATCATGCTGATGATCGTGACTGATCATGCACTGATCGTGACTGATCATGCACTGATCACGTGCTGATCATGCACTGATCACGTGGCTGATCATGCACTGATCGTGGCTGATCATGCACTGCTCACCGTGGCTGATCATGCACTGATCACGTGGCTGATCATGCACTGATCACGTGGCTGATCACACTGCTGATCATCATGCACTGATCACGTGACTGATCATGCACTGATCACGTGGCTGATCATGCACTGATCACGTGGCTGATCATGCACTGATCACGTGGCTGATCATGCACTGATCACGTGGCTGATCATGCACTGATCACGTGGCTGATCATGCACTGATCACGTGACTGATCATGCACTGATCACGTGGCTGATCATGCACTGATCACGTGGCTGATCATGCACTGATCACGTGGCTGATCATGCACTGATCACGTGTGGCTGATCATGCACTGATCACGTGGCTGATCATGCACTGATCACGTGGCTGATCATGCACTGATCGCGTGGCTGATCATGCACTGATCACGTGGCTGATCATGCACTGATCACGTGGCTGATCATGCACTGATCACGTGGCTGATCATGCACTGATCACGTGGCTGATCATGCACTGATCACGTGGCTGATCATGCACTGATCGCGTGGCTGATCATGCACTGATCACGTGGCTGATCATGCACTGATCGTGGCTGATCATGCACTGATCACGTGGCTGATCATGCACTGATCACGTGACTGATCATGCACTGATCACGTGGCTGATCATGCACTGATCACGTGGCTGATCATGCACTGATCACGTGGCTGATCATGCACTGATCACGTGGCTGATCATGCACTGATCGTGGCTGCTGATCATGCACTGATCACGTGGCTGATCATGCACTGATCACGTGGCTGATCATGCACTGATCACGTGGCTGATCATCATGCACTGATCACGTGGCTGATCATGCACTGATCACGTGGCTGATCATGCACTGATCGCGTGGCTGATCATGCACTGATCACGTGGCTGATCATGCACTGATCACGTGGCTGATCATGCACTGATCACGTGTGGCTGATCATGCACTGATCACGTGGCTGATCATGCACTGATCACGTGGCTGATCATGCACTGATCACGGCTGATCATGCACTGATCACGTGGCTGATCATGCACTGATCACGTGGCTGATCATGCACTGATCACGTGGCTGATCATGCACTGATCTGCTGATCATGCACTGATCACGTGGCTGATCATGCACTGATCACGTGGCTGATCATGCACTGATCACGTGGCTGATCATGCACTGATCACGTGGCTGATCATGCACTGATCGTGCGTGGCTGATCATGCACTGATCACGTGGCTGATCATGCACTGATCACGTGGCTGATCATGCACTGATCACGTGGCTGATCATGCACTGATCACGTGGCTGATCATGCACTGATCACGTGGCTGATCATGCACTGATCACGTGGCTGATCATCATGCACTGATCACGTGGCTGATCATGCACTGATCGTGGCTGATCATGCACTGATCACGTGGCTGATCATGCACTGATCGCGTGCTGATCATGCACTGATCACGTGGCTGATCATGCACTGATCTGTGGCTGATCATGCACTGATCTGCTGATCATGCACTGATCACGTGGCTGATCATGCACTGATCACGTGGCTGATCATGCACTGATCACGTGGCTGATCATGCACTGATCGCGTGGCTGATCATGCACTGATCACGTGGCTGATCATGCACTGATCACGTGGCTGATCATGCACTGATCACGTGGCTGATCATGCACTGATCACGTGGCTGATCATGCACTGATCACGTGGCTGATCATGCACTGATCACGTGGCTGATCATGCACTGATCACGTGACTGATCATGCACTGATCGTGACTGATGATCATGCACTGATCGTGGCTGATCACATGCACTGATCGTGTGCTGATCATGCACTGATCGTGGCTGATCATGCACTGATCACGTGGCTGATCATGCACTGATCACGTGGCTGATCATGCACTGATCACGTGGCTGATCATGCACTGATCATCGTGGCTGATCATGCACTGATCACGTGGCTGATCATGCACTGATCACGTGATCATGCTGATCATGCACTGATCACGTGACTGATCATGCACTGATCGCGTGACTGATCATGCACTGATCACGTGGCTGATCATGCACTGATCACGTGGCTGATCATGCACTGATCACGTGACTGATCATGCACTGATCACGTGGCTGATCATGCACTGATCACGTGGCTGATCTGATGATCGTGGCTGATCATGCACTGATCACGTGGCTGATCATGCACTGATCACGTGGCTGATCATGCACTGATCACGTGGCTGATCATGCACTGATCACGTGGCTGATCATGCACTGATCACGTGCTGATCATGCACTGATCACGTGGCTGATCATGCACTGATCACGTGGCTGATCATGCACTGATCACGTGGCTGATCATGCATCACTGATCACGTGGCTGATCATGCACTGATCACGTGGCTGATCATGCACTGATCATGCGTGGCTGATCATGCACTGATCACGTGACTGATCATCATGCACACTGATCATGACTGATCATGCACTGATCACGTGGCTGATCATGCACTGATCACGTGGCTGATCATGCACTGATCACGTGCTGATCATGCACTGATCACGTGGCTGATCATGCACTGATCACGTGGCTGATCATGCACTGATCACGTGGCTGGCTGATCATGCACTGATCACGTGGCTGATCATGCACTGATCACGTGGCTGATCTGATGATCACGTGGCTGATGATCGCGTGGCTGGCTGATCATGCACTGATCACGTGGCTGATCATGCACTGATCACGTGACTGATCATGCACTGATCACGTGGCTGATCATGCACTGATCACGTGGCTGATCATGCACTGATCACGTGCTGATCATGCACTGATCACGTGACTGATCATGCACTGATCACGTGGCTGATCATGCACTGATCACGTGGCTGATCATGCACTGATCACGTGGCTGATCATGCACTGATCACGTGGCTGATCATGCACTGATCACGTGGCTGATCATGCACTGATCACGTGGCTGATCATGCACTGATCGCGTGGCTGATCATGCACTGATCACGTGACTGATCATGCACTGATCACGTGGCTGATCATGCACTGATCACGTGGCTGATCATGCACTGATCACGTGGCTGATCATGCACTGATCACGTGGCTGATCATGCACTGATGATCGTGACTGATCATGCACTGATCACGTGGCTGATCATGCACTGATCACGTGGCTGATCACACACTGATCACGTGGCTGATCATGCACTGATCGTGGCTGATCATGCACTGATCACGTGGCTGATCATGCACTGATCACGTGACTGATCATGCACTGATCGCTGACTGATCATGCACTGATCACGTGGCTGATCATGCACTGATCACGTGGCTGATCATGCACTGATCACGTGACTGCTGATCATGCACTGATCACGTGGCTGATCATGCACTGATCATCGTGTGGCTGATCATGCACTGATCACGTGGCTGATCATGCACTGATCACGTGGCTGATCATGCACTGATCACGTGGCTGATCATGCACTGATCACGTGGCTGATCATGCACTGATCACGTGGCTGATCATGCACTGATCACGTGACTGATCATGCACTGATCACGTGGCTGATCATGCACTGATCACGTGGCTGATCATGCACTGATCACGTGGCTGATCATGCACTGATCACGTGGCTGATCATGCACTGATCACGTGGCTGATCATGCACTGATCACGTGGCTGATCATGCACTGATGATCGTGGCTGATCATGCACTGATCACGTGGCTGATCATGCACTGATCACGTGGCTGATCATGCACTGATCACGTGGCTGATCATGCACTGATCACGTGCTGATCATGCACTGATCACGTGGCTGATCATGCACTGATCACGTGGCTGATCATGCACTGATCACGTGGCTGATCATGCACTGATCACGTGGCTGATCACTGACTGATCGCGTGGCTGATCATGCACTGATCACGTGGCTGATCATGCACTGATCACGTGGCTGATCATGCACTGATCACGTGACTGATCATGCACTGATCACGTGGCTGATCATGCACTGATCACGTGGCTGATCATGCACTGATCACGTGGCTGATCATGCACTGATCACGTGGCTGATCATGCACTGATCACGTGCTGATCATGCACTGATCACGTGGCTGATCATGCACTGATCACGTGGCTGATCATGCACTGATCACGTGGCTGATCATGCACTGATCACCGTGGCTGATCATGCACTGATCACGTGGCTGATCATGCACTGATCACGTGGCTGATCATGCACTGATCACGTGGCTGATCATGCACTGATCACGTGACTGATCATGCACTGATCACGTGGCTGATCATGCACTGATCACGTGACTGATCATGCACTGATCACGTGGCTGATCATGCACTGATCACGTGGCTGATCATGCACTGATCGCGTGGCTGATCATGCACTGATCACGTGGCTGATCATGCACTGATCACGTGGCTGATCATGCACTGATCACGTGGCTGATCATGCACTGATCACGTGGCTGATCATCATGCACTGATCACGTGACTGATCATGCACTGATCACGTGGCTGATCATGCACTGATCACGTGGCTGATCATGCACTGATCACGTGGCTGATCATGCACTGATCACGTGGCTGATCATGCACTGATCACGTGGCTGATCATGCACTGATCACGTGGCTGATCATGCACTGATCACGTGGCTGATCATGCACTGCACTGATCACGTGGCTGATCATGCACTGACTGATCGTGGCTGATCATGCACTGATCGTGGCTGATCATGCACTGATCACGTGGCTGATCATGCACTGATCGTGGCTGATGCTGATCGTGGCTGATCATGCATGCAGCTGATCATCGCTGATGACTGATCACTGATCATGCACTGATCGTGACTGATCATGCACTGATCACGTGACTGATCATGATCATCACTGATCACGTGGCTGATCATGCACTGATCACGTGGCTGATGATCATGCACTGATCGCGTGGCTGATCATGCACTGATCACGTGGCTGATCATGCACTGATCACGTGACTGATCATGCACTGATCACGTGGCTGATCATGCACTGATCACGTGGCTGATCATGCACTGATCACGTGGCTGATCATGCACTGATCACGTGACTGATCATGCACTGATCACGTGGCTGATCATGCACTGATCACGTGGCTGATCATGCACTGATCACGTGGCTGATCATGCACTGATCACGTGGCTGATCATGCACTGATCACGTGGCTGATCATGCACTGATCACGTGGCTGATCATGCACTGATCTTGTGACTGATCATGCACTGATCACGTGACTGATCATGCACTGATCACGTGGCTGATCATGCACTGATCACGTGGCTGATCATGCACTGATCACGTGGCTGGTCATCATGCACTGATCACGTGACTGATCATGCACTGATCACGTGGCTGATCATGCACTGATCGCGTGCTGATCATGCACTGATCACGTGGCTGATCATGCACTGATCACGTGGCTGATCATGCACTGATCACGTGGCTGATCATGCACTGATCACGTGACTGATCATGCACTGATCACGTGACTGATCATGCACTGATCACGTGGCTGATCATGCACTGATCACGTGGCTGATCATGCACTGATCACGTGGCTGATCATGCACTGATCACGTGACTGCTGATCATGCACTGATCACGTGGCTGATCATGCACTGATCACGTGGCTGATCATGCACTGATCACGTGGCTGATCATGCACTGATCACGTGGCTGATCATGCACTGATCACGTGGCTGATCATGCACTGATCACGTGGCTGATCATGCACTGATCACGTGGCTGATCATGCACTGATCACGTGCTGATCATGCACTGATCACGTGGCTGATCATGCACTGATCACGTGGCTGATCATGCACTGATCACGTGACTGATCATGCACTGATCACGTGGCTGATCATGCACTGATCACGTGGCTGATCATGCACTGATCACGTGGCTGATCATGCACTGATCACGTGACTGATCATGCACTGATCATGCGTGATCATGCATGATGCGTGGCTGATCATGCGTGATCGTGCACTGCTGATCATGCACTGATCACGTGGCTGATCATGCACTGATCACGTGGCTGATCATGCACTGATCACGTGGCTGATCATGCACTGATCACGTGGCTGATCATGCACTGATCACGTGACTGATCATGCACTGATCACGTGGCTGATCATGCACTGATCACGTGGCTGATCATGCACTGATCACGTGGCTGATCATGCACTGATCACGTGGCTGATCATGCACTGATCACGTGGCTGATCATGCACTGATCACGTGGCTGATCATGCACTGATCACGTGGCTGATCATGCACTGATCACGTGACTGATCATGCACTGATCACGTGGCTGATCATGCACTGATCACGTGGCTGATCATCACACTGATCACGTGGCTGATCATGCAGATCTGATCACGTGGCTGATCATGCACTGATCATGTGGCTGATCATGCACTGATCACGTGACTGATCATGCACTGATCACGTGGCTGATCATGCACTGATCATCGTGGCTGATCATGCACTGATCACGTGACTGATCATGCACTGATCACGTGGCTGATCATGCACTGATCACGTGACTGATCATGCACTGATCACGTGACTGATCATGCACTGATCACGTGGCTGATCATGCACTGATCATCGTGGCTGATCATGCACTGATCACGTGGCTGATCATGCACTGATCACGTGGCTGATCATGCACACTGATGATCACGTGGCTGATCGCACTGATCTGATCACGTCACGTGGCTGATCATGCACTGATCACGTGGCTGATCATGCACTGATCACGTGGCTGATCATGCACTGATCACGTGGCTGATCATGCACTGATCACGTGCTGATCATGCACTGACTGATCACGTGACTGATCATGCACTGATCGATCGCGTGGCTGATCATGCACTGATCACGTGGCTGATCATGCACTGATCATCGTGTGCTGATCATGCACTGATCACGTGGCTGATCATGCACTGATCGCGTGGCTGATCATGCACTGATCACGTGGCTGATCATGCACTGATCACGTGACTGATCATGCACTGATCACGTGGCTGATCATGCACTGATCACGTGGCTGATCATGCACTGATCACGTGGCTGATCATGCACTGATCACGTGGCTGCTGATCTGATCACTGATCTGATCGTGGCTGATCATGCACTGATCACTGGCTGATCATGCACTGATGATCGTGGCTGATCATGCACTGATCACGTGGCTGATCATGCACTGATCACGTGCTGATCATGCACTGATCACGTGGCTGATCATGCACTGATCACGTGACTGATCATGCACTGATCACGTGACTGATCATGCACTCTCGTGGCTGATCATGCACTGATCACGTGGCTGATCATGCACTGATCACGTGCTGATCATGCACTGATCACGTGACTGATCATGCACTGATCACGTGGCTGATCATGCACTGATCACGTGACTGATCATGCACTGATCACGTGGCTGATCATGCACTGATCACGTGGCTGATCATGCACTGATCGTGGCTGATCATGCACTGATCACGTGGCTGATCATGCACTGATCGCGTGGCTGATCATGCACTGATCACGTGGCTGCTGATCATGCACTGATCACGTGGCTGATCATGCACTGATCACGAAGCTGATCATGCACTGATCACGTGGCTGATCATGCACTGATCACGTGGCTGATCATGCACTGATCACGTGGCTGATCATGCACTGATCATGTGACTGATCATGCACTGATCACGTGCCTGATCATGCACTGATCACGTGACTGATCATGCACTGATCACGTGACTGATCATGCACTGATCACGTGGCTGATCATGCACTGATCACGTGGCTGATCATGCACTGATCATCGTGTGGCTGATCATGCACTGATCACGTGGCTGATCATGCACTGATCACGTGACTGATCATGCACTGATCGCGTGCTGATCATGCACTGATCACGTGGCTGATCATGCACTGATCACGTGACTGATCATGCACTGATCGCGTGACTGATCATGCACTGATCACGTGGCTGATCATGCACTGATCACGTGGCTGATCATGCACTGATCACGTGGCTGATCATGCACTGATCACGTGGCTGATCATGCACTGATCACGTGGCTGATCATGCACTGATGACCGTGGCTGATCATGCACTGATCACGTGACTGATCATGCACTGATCACGTGCTGATCATGCACTGATCACGTGACTGATCATGCACTGATCACGTGGCTGATCATGCACTGATCACGTGCTGATCATGCACTGATCACGTGGCTGATCATGCACTGATCACGTGCTGCTGATCATGCACTGATCACGTGGCTGATCATGCACTGATCACGTGGCTGATCATGCACTGATCACGTGCTGATCATGCACTGATCACGTGGCTGATCATGCACTGATCACGTGGCTGATCATGCACTGATCGCGTGGCTGATCATGCACTGATCGCGTGGCTGATCATGCACTGATCGTGACTGATGATCGACACTGATCGCGTGCTGATCATGCACTGATCACGTGCTGATCACACTGATCACGTGATCATGCACTGATCGCGTGGCTGATCATGCACTGATCACGTGGCTGATCATGCACTGATCGTGGCTGATCATGCACTGATCACGTGGCTGATCATGCACTGATCACGTGGCTGATCATGCACTGATCACGTGGCTGATCGTGACTGACGTCATGCACTGATGATCACGTGCTGATCATGCACTGATCGTGGCTGATCATGCACTGATCACGTGGCTGATCATGCACTGATCACGTGACTGCTGATCATGCACTGATCACGTGGCTGATCATGCACTGATCACGTGGCTGATCATCACACTGATCACGTGACTGATCATGCACTGATCGCGTGGCTGATCATGCACTGATCACGTGGCTGATCATGCACTGATCACGTGGCTGATCATGCACTGATCACGTGACTGATCATGCACTGATCACGTGGCTGATCATGCACTGATCACGTGACTGATCATGCACTGATCACGTGGCTGATCATGCACTGATCACGTGGCTGACATGCACTGATCACGTGGCTGATCATGCACTGATCACGTGCTGATCATGCACTGATCACGTGGCTGATCATGCACTGATCACGTGGCTGATCATGCACTGATCACGTGACTGATCATGCACTGATCGCGTGACTGATCATGCACTGATCATCGTGGCTGATCATGCACTGATCACGTGGCTGATCATGCACTGATCGCGTGGCTGATCATGCACTGATCACGTGGCTGATCATGCACTGATCACGTGGCTGATCATGCACTGATCACGTGGCTGATCATGCACTGATCACGTGGCTGATCATGCACTGATCACGTGGCTGATCATGCACTGATCACTGTGACTGATCATCACTGATGATCGTGGCTGATCATGCACTGATCACGTGACTGATCATGCACTGATCGCGTGACTGATCATGCACTGATCACGTGGCTGATCTGATGCACTGATCACGTGGCTGATCATGCACTGATCACGTGGCTGATCATCATGATCACTGATGATCATGCACTGATCACGTGACTGATCATGCACTGATCGCGTGGCTGATCATGCACTGATCACGTGGCTGATCATGCACTGATCACGTGGCTGATCATGCACTGATCACGTGGCTGATCATGCACTGATCACGTGGCTGATCATGCACTGATCACGTGGCTGATCATGCACTGATCACGTGGCTGATCATGCACTGATCACGTGGCTGATCATGCACTGATCACGTGGCTGCTGATCATGCACTGATCACGTGGCTGATCATGCACTGATCACGTGGCTGATCATCATGCACTGATCGTGGCTGATCATGCACTGATCACGCGCTGATCATCATGCACTGATCACGTGGCTGATCATGCACTGATCACGTGGCTGATCATGCACTGATCGCGTGGCTGATCATGCACTGATCACGTGGCTGATCATGCACTGATCACGTGGCTGATCATGCACTGATCACGTGACTGATCATGCACTGATCATGCGTGGCTGATCTGATCATGCACTGATCACGTGACTGATCATGCACTGATCACGTGGCTGATCATGCACTGATCACGTGGCTGATCATGCACTGATCACGTGGCTGATCATGCACTGATCACGTGGCTGATCATGCACTGATCACGTGGCTGATCATGCACTGATCACGTGACTGATCATGCACTGATCACGTGGCTGATCATACACTGATCACGTGGCTGATCATGCACTGATCACGTGGCTGATCATGCACTGATCACGTGGCTGATCATGCACTGATCACGTGGCTGATCATGCACTGATCACGTGGCTGATCATGCACTGATCACGTGGCTGATCATGCACTGATCACGTGGCTGATCATGCACACTGATCACGTGACTGATCATGCACTGATCACGTGGCTGATCATGCACTGATCACGTGGCTGATCATGCACTGATCACGTGGCTGATCATGCACTGATCACGTGGCTGATCATGCACTGATCGCGTGCTGATCATGCACTGATCACGTGGCTGATCATGCACTGATCACGTGGCTGATCATGCACTGATCACGTGGCTGATCATCATGCACTGATCACGTGGCTGATCATGCACTGATCACGTGGTGGCATCATGCACTGATCACGTGGCTGATCATGCACTGATCGCGTGGCTGATCATGCACTGATCACGTGCTGATCATGCACTGATCACGTGGCTGATCATGCACTGATCACGTGGCTGATCATGCACTGATCACGTGGCTGATCATGCACTGATCACGTGGCTGATCATGCACTGATCACGTGGCTGATCATGCACTGATCACGTGGCTGATCATGCACTGATCACGTGGCTGATCATGCACTGATCACGTGGCTGATCATGCACTGATCACGTGGCTGATCATGCACTGATCACACTGATCACGTGGCTGATCATGCACTGATCACGTGGCTGATCATGCACTGATCACGTGGCTGATCATGCACTGATCACGTGGCTGATCATGCACTGATCACGTGGCTGATCATGCACTGATCGCGTGGCTGATCATGCACTGATCACGTGGCTGATCATGCACTGATCACTGCTGATCATGCACTGATCACGATCTGATCATGCACTGATCACGTGGCTGATCATGCACTGATCACGTGGCTGATCATGCACTGATCGCGTGGCTGATCATGCACTGATCACGTGGCTGATCATGCACTGATCACGTGGCTGATCATGCACTGATCGTGGCTGATCTGATCATGCACTGATCACGTGGCTGATCATCATGATCACGTGACTGATCACGTGACTGATCATGCACTGATCACGTGACTGATCATGCACTGATCACGTGGCTGATCATGCACTGATCACGTGGCTGATCATGCACTGATCACGTGACTGATCATGCACTGATCATCGTGGCTGATCATGCACTGATCACGTGGCTGATCATGCACTGATCACGTGGCTGATCATGCACTGATCACGTGGCTGATCATGCACTGATCACGTGACTGATCATGCACTGATCACGTGGCTGATCATGCACTGATCACGTGGCTGATCATGCACTGATCACGTGGCTGATCATGCACTGATCACGTGGCTGATCATGCACTGATCACGTGGCTGATCATGCACTGATCGCGTGGCTGATCATGCACTGATCGCGTGGCTGATCATGCACTGATCACGTGGCTGATCATGCGGCACTGATCGTGACTGGCTGATCATGCACTGATCACGTGGCTGATCATGCACTGATCACGTGACTGATCATGCACACACTGATCACGTGGCTGATCATGCACTGATCACGTGGCTGATCATGCACTGATCACGTGGCTGATCATGCACTGATCACGTGGCTGATCATGCACTGATCACGTGGCTGATCATGCACTGATCACGTGGCTGATCATGCACTGATCACTGATCACGTGGCTGATCATGCACTGATCACGTGGCTGATCATGCACTGATCACGTGGCTGATCATGCACTGATCACGTGGCTGATCATGCACTGATCACGTGGCTGATCATGCACTGATCACGTGGCTGATCATGCACTGATCACGTGGCTGATCATGCACTGATCACGTGGCTGATCATGCACTGATGATGGCGTGGCTGATCACGTGCTGATCATCACTGATCACGTGGCTGATCATGCACTGATCACGTGACTGATCATGCACTGATCACGTGGCTGATCATGCACTGATCACGTGGCTGATCATGCACTGATCACGTGGCTGATCATGCACTGATCACGTGGCTGATCATGCACTGATCACGTGACTGATCATGCACTGATCGTGGCTGATCATGCACACTGATCACGTGGCTGATCTGATCACGTGGCTGATCATGCACTGATCACGTGGCTGATCATGCACTGATCACGTGGCTGATCATGCACTGATCGATCGTGGCTGATCATGCACTGATCACGTGGCTGATCATGCACTGATCACGTGGCTGATCATGCACTGATCACGTGGCTGATCATGCACTGATCACGTGACTGCTGATCATGCACTGATCACGTGGCTGATCATGCACTGATCACGTGGCTGATCATGCACTGATCGCGTGACTGATCATGCACTGATCGTGGCTGACATGCACTGATCACGTGGCTGATCATGCACTGATCACGTGGCTGATCATGCACTGATCACGTGGCTGATCATGCACTGATCACGTGGCTGATCATGCACTGATCACGTGGCTGATCATGCACTGATCACGTGGCTGATCATGCACTGATCACGTGGCTGATCATGCACTGATCGTGTGCTGATCATGCACTGATCGTGTGCTGATCATGCACTGATCACGTGGCTGATCATGCACTGATCACGTGGCTGATCATGCACTGATCACGTGGCTGATCATGCACTGATCACGTGACTGATCATGCACTGATCACGTGGCTGATCATGCACTGATCACGTGGCTGATCATGCACTGATCACGTGGCTGATCATGCACTGATCACGTGGCTGATCATGCACTGATCACGTGGCTGATCATGCACTGATCACGTGGCTGATCATGCACTGATCACGTGGCTGATCATGCACTGATCACGTGGCTGATCATGCACTGATCGTGGCTGATCATGCACTGATCACGTGGCTGATCATCACTGATGATCCGTGGCTGATCATGCACTGATCACGTGGCTGATCATGCACTGATCGTGGCTGATCATGCACTGATCATCGTGACTGATCATGCACTGATCACGTGGCTGATCATGCACTGATCACGTGGCTGATCATGCACTGATGATCACGTGCTGATCATGCACTGATCACGTGACTGATCATGCACTGATCGCGTGGCTGATCATGCACTGATCACGTGGCTGATCATGCACTGATCACGTGGCTGATCATGCACTGATCACGTGGCTGATCATGCACTGATCACGTGGCTGATCATGCACTGATCACGTGGCTGATCATGCACTGATCACGTGACTGATCATGCACTGATCGCGTGGCTGATCATGCACTGATCGTGGCTGATCATGCACTGATCACGTGGCTGATCATGCACTGATCACGTGGCTGATCATGCACTGATCACGTGGCTGATCATGCACTGATCACGTGCTGATCATGCACTGATCACGTGGCTGATCATGCACTGATCACGTGTGCTGATGATCACTGATGACTGCTGATCATGCACTGATCACGTGCTGATCATGCACTGATCACGTGGCTGATCATGCACTGATCACGTGGCTGATCATGCACTGATCTGATCACGTGGCTGATCATGCACTGATCGCGTGGCTGATCATGCACTGGCGTGGCTGATCATGACGTGGCTGATCATGCACTGATCTGGCTATGCACTGATCACGTGACTGATCATGCACTGATCACGTGGCTGATCATGCACTGATCACGTGACTGATCATGCACTGATCACGTGGCTGATCATGCACTGATCACGTGGCTGATCATGCACTGATCACGTGGCTGATCATGCACTGATCACGTGGCTGATCATGCACTGATCGCGTGGCTGATCATGCACTGATCGTGACTGATCATGCACTGATCACGTGGCTGATCATGCACTGATCACGTGGCTGATCATGCACTGATCGCGTGCAGATCATGCACTGTTCACGAAGCTGATCATACACTGATCACGTGGCTGATCATGCACTGATCACGTGGCTGATCATGCACTGATCACGTGGCTGATCATGCACTGATCACGTGGCTGATCATGCACTGATCACGTGGCTGATCATGCACTGATCACGTGGCTGATCATGCACTGATCACGTGGCTGATCATGCACTGATCACGTGACTGATCATGCACTGATCACGTGGCTGATCATGCACTGCTAACGTGGCTGATCATGCACTGATCACGTGGCTGATCATACACTGATCACGTGACTGATCATGCACTAATCACGTTGCGGATCATGCACTGATCACGAGCTGATCATACACTGATCACGTGGCTGTTCATGCACTGATCACGTGGCTGATCATGCACTGATCAAATGGCTGATAATGCACTGATCACGTGCCTGATCATGCACTGATCACGTGGCTGATCATGCACTGATCACGTGGCTGATCATGCACTGATCACGTGGCTGATCATGCACTGATCACGTGGCTGATCATGCACTGATCACGTGGCTGATCATACACTGATCACGTGACTGATCATGCACTGATCACGTGGCTGATCATGCACTGATCACGTGGCTGATCATGCACTGATCACGTGGCTGATCATGCACTGATCACGTTGCTGATCATGCACTGATCCGTGGCTGACTGATCATGCACTGATCACGTGGCTGATCATGCACTGATCGTGGCTGATCATGCACTGATCGCGTGGCTGATCATCACGCACTGATCACTGACTGGCTGACTGATCATGCACTGATCTGCGTGGCTGATCACGTGACTGATCACTGATCACGTGCTGATCATCACTGATCACGTGACTGATCATGCACTGATCACGTGGCTGATCATGCACTGATCACGTGGCTGATCATGCACTGATCACGTGGCTGATCATGCACTGATCACGTGGCTGATCATGACTGATCGTGGCTGATCATGCACTGATCACGTGGCTGATCATGCACTGATCACGTGGCTGATCATGCACTGATCACGTGCTGATCATGCACTGATCACGTGGCTGATCATGCACTGATCACGTGGCTGATCATGCACTGATCACGTGGCTGATCATGCACTGATCATCGTGGCTGATCATGCACTGATCACGTGGCTGATCATGCACTGATCGCGTGGCTGATCATGCACTGATCACGTGGCTGATCATGCACTGATCACGTGGCTGATCATGCACTGATCACGTGGCTGATCATGCACTGATCACGTGACTGATCATGCACTGATCACGTGACTGATCATGCACTGATCACGTGGCTGATCATGCACTGATCATGTACACTGCTGATCATGCACTGATCACGTGGCTGATCATGCACTGATCACGTGACTGATCATGCACTGATCACGTGGCTGATCATGCACTGATCACGTGGCTGATCATGCACTGATCACGTGGCTGATCATGCACTGATCACGTGACTGATCATGCACTGATCACGTGGCTGATCATGCACTGATCACGTGGCTGATCATGCACTGATCACGTGGCTGATCATGCACTGATCACGTGGCTGATCATGCACTTTTCTCGTGGCTGATCATACACTGATCACGTGGCTGATCATGCACTGATCACGTGACTGATCATACACTGATCACGAGACTGCACATGCACTTATCACGTGGCTGATCATGCACTCTTCACGTGGCTGATCATGCACTGATCACGTGGCTGACCATGCACTGATCACGTGGCTGATCATACACTGATCACGAGACTGAACATGCACTGATCACGTGGCTGATCATGCACTGATCACGTGGCTGATCATGCACTGATCCGTGCTGATCTGCTGACTGATCATGCACTGATCACGTGGCTGATCATGCACTGATCGTGGCTGATCATGCACTGATCACACGTGGCTGATCATGCACTGATCACGTGGCTGATCATGCACTGATCACGTGGCCTGATCATGCACTGATCACGTGGCTGATCATGCACTGATCACGTGCTGATCATGCACTGATCACGTGGCTGATCATGCACTGATCACGGCTGATCATGCACTGATCACGTGTGCTGATCATGCACTGATCACGTGGCTGATCATACACTGATCACGTGGCTGATCATGATCGCGTGGCTGATCACGTGCCTGGCTGATCAAACTGATCAGCGGCACTGATCATGCACTGAGCGTGGCTGATCATGCACTGATCACGTGGCTGATCATGCACTGATCACGCGTGGCTGATCATGCACTGATCACGTGGCTGATCATGCACTGATCACGTGGCTGATCATGCACTGATCACGTGGCTGATCATGCACTGATCACGTGACTGATCATGCACTGATCGCGTGGCTGATCATGCACTGATCACGTGGCTGATCATGCACTGATCACGTGGCTGATCATGCACTGATCACGTGGCTGATCATACACTGATCACGTGATCTGCACTGATCACGTGGCTGATCATGCACTGATCACGTGGCTGATCATGCACTGATCGCGTGGCTGATCATGCACTGATCACGTGGCTGATCATGCACTGATCACGTGGCTGATCATGCACTGATCACGTGACTGATCATGCACTGATCACGTGGCTGATCATGCACTGATCACGTGGCTGATCATGCACTGATCACGTGGCTGATCATGCACTGATCACGTGGCTGATCATGCACTGATCCGTGACTGATCATGTGCACTGATCACGTGGCTGATCATGCACTGATCACGTGGCTGATCATGCACTGTTCACGTGGCTGATCATGCACTGATCGCTGATCGTGGCTGATCATGCACTGATCACGTGGCTGATCATGCACTCACATGGCTGATCATGCACTGATCATGTGGCTGATCATGCACTGATCACCGTGACTGATCATGCACTGATCACGTGGCTGATCATGCACTGATCACGTGACTGATCATGCACTGATCACGTGGCTGATCATGCACTGATCAGCGTGTCTGATCATGCACTGATCACGTGCTGATCATACACTGATCGCGTGTGCTGCACATGCACTGATTCGTGGCTGATCATGCACTGATCACGTGGTGGCGTGGCTGATCATGCAATGATCCGT
>NW_027218833.1:0-14719 GCF_027580195.1 Bos mutus
CATAGACTTATAGCCCTCCAGGCTCCTCAATCCAGGGGATTCTCCAGGCAAGATTGCTGGAATGGGTTGCCATTCCCTTCTCCAGGGGATCTTCTCCACCCAGGTTTCGAACCCTGGTCTCCCGCACTGCAGGCAGACTCTTTACCATCTGAGCCACCAGGGAAGTTGGCCTCTACCGTGCATCAAACCCTTGTAAGCTTTAACCATGTTGGATTCTTGCTCCTTGCACATGAGAGCCTTGTAGAGCAGGGGGTCACCAACGCCCAGGCTGGCTGCAGATCATATAGGAACCCCCACCCCTCTCCCTCAGCCACACAGCAGGAAGTGAACCAGGAGAGGGGAGGGAAGGACCAAAGCTTTATCTGTATTTACAGCCCTTCCACATTGCTCACTTTACTGCCTGAGGTAGCAAATAACGGTATCCCTGAAAGTAAGTTTGAGATAGCTTCAAATGTCTGTACATTGTAGATTCAAGTCAAGGCGGAATATCCTGAAATTTCCGTAAAAGCACTGAAAAGCCTGCTTCCATTTGCAATATCTTTGTGAAGCAGGGTTTTGTGCAGTGTGTTGTGTGTGTGCTCAGTCGTGTCTGACTCTTTGGGACCCCATGAACTATAGCCCATCAGGCTTCTCTGTCCATGGGATTCTCCAGGCATGAATACCAGAATGGGTTGCCATGCCCTCCTCCAGGGGATCTTCCCTACCCTGGGATCGAACTTGTGTGTTTCCTGCATTGGCAGGCGGATTCTTTTTACCACTGAGTCACCTACAACAACCAAAGCAAGATATATGGAGTGAGTGCCTGAAAGTCACTCAGTTGTGTCTGTTTCTTTGTGACTCCATGGACTATACAGTCCATGGAA
The DNA here is from genome assembly GCF_027580195.1 of Bos mutus. Lineage (NCBI taxonomy): Eukaryota > Metazoa > Chordata > Mammalia > Artiodactyla > Bovidae > Bos > Bos mutus. Next base: position 864 of record NW_027218833.1, read on the forward strand.
TTCTCCAGGCCAGAATACTAGGTAGCCTGTCCCTCCTCCAGGGGATCTTCCCAACCCAGGGATCGAACCCAGGTCTCCTGCCTTGCAGGCGAAATCTTTACTAGCTGAGCCACCAGGGAAGCCCAAGAATACTGGAGTGGATGGCCTACCCCTTCTCCAGTGTATCTTCCCCACCCAGGAATTGAACCAGGGTCTCCTGCATTGCAGGCGGATTCTTTACCTGCTGAGCCACCTGGGAAGCTCAGTTATGGACTAGACTGGACATAAGCAGCACCCTTCAGGTGTCTGTATCTCCCATCACTCCCCCAGATAGGACCATCTAGTTGCAGAGAGACAAGCTTACAGCTCCCACTAATTGTACATTAGGGTGAGTGATACAGATATTTCCTTATTTATCACAAGGAAATTTTATGGTAGAAAAATATTTCCTTTATTTATCACATGGGATACTTACAGAAAGAAAGTGCACCATACTTGCCATCTGCTTGAATCATCCAGAAACCATCCCCAGCCCCCTACCCCCACCCCCACCTCTTGGTATGTGGAAAAACTGTAGAGGATTCTGTTCTGGGAGGTTCTGCAGAGTATTACTGTGGGGTGGAGCCTGGCGCTGTGGCCTCTGGCAGGTTCCCACCCCGATCCTCCTGGCCCCCTCCGCCCCCTCCAGGAGGAGTTGCTGCCAGCCGACCAGCTCTGAACTGCAGGCTTGTGTTTTGTTGGGACATGTGGGAGAAGGGGGGGTCGCGGTGGAGACTTTATAATGGATCCTTAAGCCCAGTAACAGCCAGAAGGTGAAATGTGTTTTACATTGGTGGAGCGTGATTTACACTCTTTAGGGAAAAGCATGTTTTCATAGTAAATCCATCAACACACTTAAATCCAGCTGAGGGTCACCTCCCTGTCCGACTTCCCCTGAGAGGTGGCTTGGTGTCCAGAGACCAATGCCAAGTCTGACTTCTTTTTTATTAATTAGTTTTTATTGGAGTATAGTTGCTTAACAGTGTTGTGTTAGTTTCTGTTGTACAGCAAACTGAATCAGCCATGTGTATAGATGCAGATAGATATATATGCTGTCTTTGAAAAAGTTCTTCCCATTTAGATCCCCACAGAGCAGGCAGTGCCCTGTGCTATAGAATAGGTTTTTACTAGTTATATATTTTATACATACTATCAATAGAGTATGGCTTCCCTGGTGGCTCAGATGGTAAAAAATTCACCTGCAATGTGGGAGACCTGGGTTCAATCCCTGGATTGGGAAGATCCCCTGGAGAAGGGAAAGGCTACCCACTTCAGTGTTCTGGCCTAGAGAATTCCATGGACTGTCCACGGGGTCGCAAAGAGTCAGACACAACTGAGCAACTTTCACTTTTCCATCAATAGTGTATGGGCTTCCCTGGTGGCTCAGATGGTAAACAATCTGCCTGCAACTTGGGAGACATGAGTTCAATCCCTGGGTCAGGAAGATCTCCTGGAGAAGGGAATGGCAACCCACTCCAGTATTCTTGCCTGGAGAATCCCATGGACAGAGGGGCCTGGGGGCTATAGTCCATGGGGTTGCAATCAGATGCAACTGAACAGCTAACGCTTTCACTACTTTTTCCCCACTTTCTTCATCAGTGGTGTGTGTGTGTCAATCTCCCGGTTCCCCCAAGCCACCCTTTCCCCCTTGGTGTTCATACGTTCGTTCCAGACACAGAACTGACCTTGTGTGCACTCACAGGCTGCTCAGGAGAAGCATAATTGGAGAGTGTTCCACCCTCATGTGCTGCTTGCTTTTTTGGACTGAATTCAGTGAGCTAAGGTGGCAGTTGAAGTTTTCCCTTTTGAACCACCATGCCGGGTAATTAGGAAGTCACGCTGGGACGATCACAAGGTGAAGGCCAAGCTTGAACTTTCCAGGGCAGAGTCCAGGTTCCTTCGGGTGGTGCAGCATCTCCTGTGCAAGGAGCCTTGCTGACCGACTTCCAGAGATGAGAAGCAGCGGCCGTGGGAAAGTCCTGGGCTCAGCATCTGGTGCTGGTTTTAATGTCTTCATTTGTCACTACATTCTGTCCTTGTGTTTATAGCCAGGCAACTTCCAGAAATGCAGAGCCAGGCTGAGGGATGGGTTGGTTTGCCTACTGCCTGGTTTTGTCTTGTGACTCCCTGTTAATCAGAAGGGAGCATTGTAAGGGTGGTGGTCAGAGGGCTCCAGGGCTTAGTTCATCATCCATCACCACACTGCACTTCAAGAATGTTCTCATGACCCTGAAGGGATTAGTTCATCCATCACCACCATCCACTTCCAGAACATTCTTACTACCCCAAAGGCCTACTTCATCCATCACCACCATCCACTTCTAGAATAGTCTCACCACCCCAACGGGATTAGTTCATCCATCACCACCATCCAGAACGTTCTTACCACCCCAAAAGGCCTACTTCATCTGCAACCACCATCCACTTCTAGAACATTCTCACCACCCCAAAGGGATTAGTTCATCCATCACCACCATCTACTTCTAGAACATTCTCATCAACCTAGCGGGATTCATTCATCCATTACCACCATCCACTACCAGAACATTCTCATCACCCTGAAGGAATTAGTTAATCCATCACCAACATCCACTTCCAGAACATTCTCATCACCCCAAAGGGAAGGCTTGTACCCATTGAGGAATCTTAGAATTATTACCAGGATGTTCTGGACAGTGTGCACGGTCACGCCTTGTGTGTGTTTGGGTCACATTGTTGGAGGTGATGAGCTGGACGTCCCCAGCAGGGACAAAAAGTTGAGTCCAGGCTCACGCAAGAACCCAGCTGTCTCCACACACAAGGGGTGAGCCCTCAGGGTGCCCTGGTAGCAGAGCTGTAGCTCCTGTCCTTGCAGAGGGGAGCAGTGAGTCCTTACATGGCATGTGGGAAGCCATGGAAACTGCATCTCCAAGAAGTGGGGTGTCTGGGGCCACGAGAGGAACAGTTCATTTCCAGCAAAGCTGTTACATAAACATTGGCTTAATGCTCTGCTCTAATGTCACTTGCATATCTGTTTTATGTTTTATGGCTTCTCTGATGGCTCAGATAGTATAGATTCTGCCGGCAATGCAGGAGACCAAGGTTTGATCCCTGGGTCGGGAAGATCCCATGCAGAAGGGAATGGTTACCCACTCCAGTATCCTTGCCTGGACAGTCCCATGGACAGAGGATCCTGGCGGTCAGCAGTCCGTGGGGTCACAGAGAGTCAGACATGACCGAATAACTAACACTTTGTGTTTCATGTCTAAGAGCTGTAAAAACGAGGAAAACTAAAAAGCCTCTCCTTGCATGATTCTGTGTGTAGATGCTGCCCAGAACAGGCAGATCCGTGGAGACACAGGGGAGATGGGTGCAGGTTTGGAGGATGGCTGTCTGTCCCAGTGGTGTGGAGCTCCTGTGTGGGTGATGGGAACGTTTTGGAATGAGATGGTGGTCATGCTGCCCAACTCTGTGAGTTTACTAAAAGCTGCTAAACCGGACACTGCCAGAGGGTGAGTTTTTGGGTATATGAGCTTCGTCTTTTTTGGGTATATGAGCGTTTTTCAAATCACATCAATGCTGGAAATCCACAAAAAATGTTTTTGTTTTTTAATTAATATAAAATGATGCTATGTAGGAACAGATTTGTAGTTACAGAGGGGGTCAGTGTGGGAAAGGAAAGGATTAGGAGTTTGGGGTTAGAAGATGCAAACTATTCTATACAGGATGGATAAACAGGGTCCTGTGGTAGAGCACATAAAGAAAGCTGAGCACCGAAGAATTGATGCTTTTGAGTTGTGGTGCTGGAGAAGACGGCTCTTTGAGAGAGTCCCTTGGACTGCTAGGAAATCCAACCAGTCCATCTTAAAGGAGATCAGTCCTGAATGTTCACTGGAAGGACTGAGGCTGATGCTGAAGCTCCAGTCCTTTGGCCACCTGATGTGAAGAACTGACTCACTGGAAAAGACCCTGGTGTTCGGAAAGATTGAACGCATGTGGAGAAGGGGACGACAGAAGATGAGATAGTTGGATGACATCACTGACTCGATGGACATGAGTGTGAGCAAGCTCCGGGAGTTGGTGATGGACAGGGAGGCCTGGCGTGCTGCAGTCCATGGGGTTGCAAAGAGTCAGACACAACTGAGTGACTGAAATGAACTGACTGTAGAGCACAAGGAACTATATTCAATATCCTGTGGTAAACCCTCATGGCAAAGAATATGAAAGAATGTATTTATATGTATAGCTGAATCACTTTGCTATACAGCAGAAATTAACACAGCATGGTAAATCAGCTGCCCTTGAATACAGTTTTAAAAGAAAGACTGCAATAAAAATGCTGCTTTTCACTCATTAAATTGTCGCACATCTAACCCAGCTGAGACTATGTGTTCTGTGTAGATCAATAGAATTTCTACATGTTGATCGTGAGCATGTAAATTAGTTACACCCGCTTTGGTATAAAATTTCTGTTGGGAGGTTGGAAACAAAAATAAGAAACAAGGTCGTGTGTGACTCCAGTCTGCGAGTCTTGGCTCTAGCTCAGAGGTCAACAAGCTTTGCAAAGGATCAGACGGGTAAACACTTGGCCCTCAGGGAACTCAGTGTTTCCGGCATGTGAACAGCTCTGCTGTTGTGACCTGGGAGCAGGTGTGGACGGTCCCTGAAGGGCTGGGTGTGCCTATGCTCCCATAAAGCCCAGACTGAGAGGTCTTGCCAGCCCTGGGACCTGGCCAGGGGGCTAAAGGATGGGAATCAGTGAGGATGCTTCCAGGACGGGAGGTGGGGCCTGTGTGGTCGTCTATCCAGATGTTTTTGATGTTGTTCTCTGCAGTGTTGATACCCACGCCTCTCATCATTTTCATCTCACTGGTCTCTGGCTTGGTTAATGTGGCTACGGCCCATTCACAGCAAGGACGTGTAATAAGACAGCTAAAGATGCTGAGAACGGAATCTCCTTTCTGAGATTTACAGACCATAAGGGCTCCTCCGTTCACGTGGAGTGACTTGGGTACAGGTTGAGGCTTCATCAAGCTCGTCTGAGAGGCTAAGATAAGAGCAACAGTTCCTTTGGGATGTATGCGTACCAGAGTGCTTACTGTGTTCTGTTCTCTTCTTACTTGTGGACTTTTTCAAGGGCACAAATGTCTTATCAGGTAAAAACAGATGTGTGTTCCACTTATTACGGAAATTTACAACTTTGAGTCTTAATGGCATTCACCACGCGTAAGCTCTGAGCATCTTATATGCTTGATAAGTTGGCCTCATTGTAGGAAACGTGAATGTAGGAAAACCCAATGATAAACCTCAACCGGATAAAAATACTTTCTCTTTAGAAATCATTCATTGAGGCTGTCTCTTAAAAATGGATTTCCTAGTACAGAAGCAGCTGCCAGGTTCTGGTTGCTAATATGAAAGTGAAGGTGATAGTCACTCAGTCTCTTTGCGACCCCATGGACTGCAGCACACGAGGCTTCTCTGTCTATCACCATCTCCCAGAGCTTGCTCAAACTCATGTCCATTAAGTGGTGATGCCATCCAACTGTCTCATCCTCTGTCACCTGCTTCTCCTGCCCTCAGTCTTTGCCAGCATCAGGGTCTTTTCAAATGAGTCAGTTCTTCACATCAGGTGGCCAACTTATTGGAGCTTCAGCTTCGGCATCAGTCCTTCCAGTGACTACTCAGGGTTGATTTTGTTAAGGATTGACTGGTTTGTTCTTGCTCTCCAAGGGATTCTCAAGAGTCTTCTCCAACACAACAGTTCAAAAGCATCATTTCTTCAATGCTCAGCCTTCTTTATGGTCCAACTCTCACATCCGAAGGTGACTACTGGAAAAACCATAGCTTTGACTAGATGGACCCTTGTTGGCAAAGTGATGTCTCTGCTTTTCCATCAAAAGATCCAGGGCTCCTTGGAGGAACAGGCAAGTCTAGGGTTGGGGCTGGCAGTATACAAATGAAGTCTGCAGTGTGTTGTGCCCAAAAAGTAAGGAAGTACTCAAACAAACAGACACACACATACACAGAGAAAACCCTGTAACGAGGATTTGCCAAAGGGATACAGAAGCCAGCTTGGAGTTTCCTATGACCAAAACTGCTGTGAAACCAAGTGGAATATGAAGGAGTGTATAAAATATCCCTGGACTTTCCTGATGGTCCCGTGGTTAAGAAGCTGCCTTCCTGTGCTGGCACACTGGTTCAATCCCTGGTCCGGGAACTAAGAGCTCACATGCCATGGAGCAACTAAGCCTGTGCATCACAGCTACTGAGCTCTCAAGCCCAGGAGCCCTGGAGCCTGTGCTTGCCAATAAGAGAAGCCACTAACAGTGAAAAGTCCACGCATCATAACTTGACAGTAACCCACGCTTCCCACAACCAGAGAAAGCCCGTGCAGCAATGAAGACCCTGCACAGTCAAAAATAAACCAAATTTTGAAATAAACATTAAAAATAATAAACAATTCCTGAGTCCACACTGATAGACAAGTGATCAAGTACATTAGAAGTGGAGGAAAGAGATCTGTACGGAAAAGTTCTGAATCTCTGTAGGTCTTCTGCCCTCGGAGGGTGGGATGAGGTATGTTGTGGGGAGTAGAGCCCTTCTGTCTTATACTTCAGGCTGCATTTGGTGAGCTCCTTCCACAGGGGCCAGGGTGAAATGGTGGGGTGAGGCTCTGTGACTGCAGAGAAGCTGGTGTAGCTAACCCTGCCAGCTCATCCGTAGAGATCATTGTATTGACAGCACAGTCCTTGTATTTGAGGATAAGAAGGGCATTTCACCTCTGTGTTCTCCAACTCCCCCAGCCCCTCAAATCCACAATTCCTGGGTCAGTCATCACGACAGAAACATCAGACAGATCCCAGCTAAGACATTCTGCAAATGCCTGCACAGTCCTTCTGGAAACTCTGGAGGGCATGGAAAACAAGGATGGTCTCAGAGGCTGTCACTTGGATGGGAGGAGCCTGTGACTGGTAAATGAAATGGGGTGTCCTGGAACGTAGAGAGAATAGTAGGTGAGAATGAAGTAAGTCTGAATATGGTATGAACACCAGTTAATGTACCAAGACGGGATTTAGGGTAAGGAGAAGGGGACGACAGAGAATGAGTTGGTTGGATGGCATCACTGACTCAGTGGACTCAGTTTGAGTAAACTCCAGGAGATAGCAGAGGACAAGGAAGCCTGGCGTGCTGCAGTTCTGGGGGGTCTCAGAGTCAAATACAACTTAGCAACTTAGTCAAACGTACTAATGGCAATTTTGGCAATTGTACTAATTGTGGCATACAGTTATGGCAAATGTACTAATGTGTTGACAGCAGGGGAAACCGGTGTAGGGAATGTTCTCTTCTTCTAATTTTTCTGTAAATCTAAAAGCATTCTGAAAGGAAGTGTTGGAGTAGCTTTCCTCACGGCATTTCGAGTTAGCTTGTAAATGTCAGGTGCGAACCTCATTTATTTGGCTGCACCAGCTCTTAACTGGAGAAGGCGATGCCACCCCACTCCAGTACTCTTGCCTGGAAAATCCCATGGATGGAGGAGCCTGCTAGGCTGAAGTCCATGGGGTCGCTAAGAGTTGGACACGACTGAGCAACTTCACTTTGATTTTCACTTTCATGCCTTGGAGAAGGAAATGCCAACCCACTTCAGTGTTCTTGCCTGAAGAATCCCAGGGATGGGGCAGCCTGCTGAGCTGCCGTCTATGGGGTCGCACAGAGTTGGACACGACTGAAGTGACTTAGCAGCAGAAGCTCTTAACTGTGGCATGTGGGATCTTTAGTGGGGCACATTTGAACTCTTAGGGATGGCATGTGGGATCTTAGTTCCCTGACCTGGGACTGAAACTAGGTCCCTTTCTTGGGAGCGTGGAGTCTTAGCCTCTGGACCACCCAGAGAAGCCCCCAGGAAAGCCACTAGGCTCTTCGTGGATGCCTGTTAATATGGACAGCCTTGGGTTCTGCCCTGAGATATGCGGCTGGCCTTGGGTGGATGGCGCCCTCGGGTAGTGATGGGTCCTGGGCTTGGTAAAATAATACACGGAGATGAAAACCAGGAGCTGCAAGTGCTGAAATTCGTGTGCCATAGAACCCATGCTCTGCAGGAAGAGAAGTCACGGCAACGAGAAGGCCACACCCCACAACTAGAGAGTAGCCTCAGATCACTGCAGCTGGAGAAAGTCTGCAGCAATGAAAACACAGCACCACCAAAAACAAATAAATAAAATTACTTTAAAAAATAAACAAGTGTGAAGAATGTGGGCTTTGGGGGGAGAAAACAGGTTCAAATCCACTCTTTTATTTTCTTTGTGGTTGCATCAAGCCAGCTAAGCTTGCTAATAACGTCCCAATAACTAGTCTTCCCTGGAACATGGTTTCCCTAGTGAGTCAGTCCATAAAGATCCGCCTGCCAATGCAGGAGGCCCAGGTTCGATCCCTGGGTCAGGAAGATTCCCTGGAGGAGGAAATGGCAACCCACTCCAGTGTTCTTGCCTAGAAAATCCCATGGACAGAGGAGCCTGGTGGACTACAGTCCAAGGGGGTCACAAGAGTCAGACATGACTTAGCGACTAAACAGCAACATGAAAACCCCAGAGTTCCCAGATATTAACTTTTATATTCAGCATCTGCATAGACTTACTTAACGTACTTGGTTGCCTTGTCACCATCAGAATTCTTTCATGCCCACCTGTCTTTAGTTTGCTTCCTGATATTTGTGGCTTGCCTCAGCAATTCCTAACTTACTGTGACATTAGGACATTATTTCAGTTGGTTAATTCTATTTTATTAAAATTTAATGGGGGTGAATAGCATACTTAATACATTATTTGGCTTACCTTGTGCCTCAGCTGGTAAAGAATCCACCTGCAATGCAGGAGACACTGGTTCGATCCCTGGGTTGGGAGGATCCTCTGGAGAAGGGAAAGGCTACCCACTCCAGTATTCTGGCCTCGAGAATCCCATGAACTTTATAGTTCATGGGATCACAAAGACATGACTGAGTGACTTTCACTCACTAGTATGCTGGCCTGGAGATAAACATAGCAACGACATTCCTTGCAGATTCATGTGAAAGTTTAATGTGTGTAACAGTAATGGAGCAGCACAGTGTCTAAGATCAAGTAGGTGCAAAAAGAAGTCACCTTTAGTTAAAATAGCCACATGTGTGTGTTAGTCTCTCAGTGGTGTCTGACTTGTTACAACTGTACGGACTCTAGCCCACCAGGCTCCTCTGTCCATGGAATTTCCCCAGGCAAGAGTACTGCAATGGGTTGCCATTCCCTTCTCCGGGGGTTGGGGGATCTTCCTAACCCAGGGATTGAACTCCATCCCCTGCACTGCAGGCGATTCTTTACTGTCTGAGCCACCAGGGGAGCCAAAAATAGCCACAATTCAGGGGATATTGAAAGTGGTGTGGGTTGTTTGTTTCATTGAGCAAGAATGGAAAGTTAATTGGGGTGCATTTTGAAGAGGTTGAAGCTGGTGGTGAACCTTGGACCTGAAGGGTAAGTGCTGGGCTGGAGAGGGTCAAGGCAGTCTGTGTGGGAAGGGGCTGTTAAGGATCCTGGTGGGGGGAACTTCCTGAGTGTTTAGGGGGTGGTGAGCACCCAGGGTCTCAGGCTGTCTGGGGAGGGTGGTGCGGGGACTTTAAATACATATCATTGTGAAAGGACGGGTTGGGTCAGGGTCAGCCTGCGACCTCTTGGTGGTCTGCACACGATGCCTTCTAGGCAGTAAAACTTCTGGAGACACTGTGTTAGTTGTTCCGATTGCATTCCTACCAAGTGTGTAATAAACCCCCAAAATACAGATAGATTCGAAATGGGCTATTGAATGTTGGCTTTGGGTTTGTTTTTTTTTTTCAACTTTATTGTTCCATCTGACCTTAAGGTTGTGAGGAAAGGTCACAAGTTTGAGGACAGAGCTGCATAACAGGGAAGCTTTTTTGTTGTTGTTTCCTATCACTTTGAAGTGATAAAAAGAGCAAGACAGGCTTGGGAGGGCCAGGCTTTGGGGGTTTAGCCTCGGGATTTGCCAGCGAAGTCACCGAGGAGCCCAGAGGCCCCCCGGGGTTCCAATCGGAGGGAGCATGCGTGGACTTGTCCATCGCTAGGCGGCAGCGGACGCAGCGGGACAGCCAGGTGTGCTCGCGGCGGTCGGAGAGCGGGTGAGCCAGCCGGGTACCCCCGCTACCTCCCATCTCCAGGCGTCTGCAGGGCAAGACTGCCTTCCGGGCTTGCAAGCTGCTCGCGCCCCTTTTGTTCTTCTGCCTTGAAGAGCAAGTTGCCAGCTCCGGGGATTGCGGGTAGGGGGTGGATCTGAGGGAGACCGGCAAACGCTCTCCCTGCGTTTTGTTCTGCCCGGTGGTTAAACCGTGCAGACGGGGTGCAGAGTCCGCTGGAGCTCAGTCTGCATGCAGGCACGCTAGCCTGTACTCTGTGTGTGTGTGTGTGTGTGCGTGCGTGCACGCGAGCCTGTACTCTGTGTGTGTGTGTGTGTGCGCACGCACGTTGGTAGGCACATGCGCTCTTGGGGCACGCGAGCCTGTAGTGTGTGTATGTGTGTGTGTACACGTGCGCTCTTGGGACTGTGCTGCTGATGGCGAGCCGGGGTGACCGGGAGCCTTTGGCATGGCGGGGCAGGGGGCTACGAGCGCCTCAGTGGAATCTGCAGACCTGCTTCCCTTGCCCAAGGGTCCCCAGGGATCCCCCAGGAGGCTGATGGGAGGGCGCCAGCCCTGCATGAAGACTTGCTTGCTGTGCCGTTTTTTTCCATAACAGTAAGAACGTTTTCACAATAGGAGGCTTTGAATGTGGATGCAGAAAGGAAATGGTGAGTCAGCCATAGCAGAATGGGCAGGGAAATCAGGTGTGCATGTTGAGTCATGAAAAAAATGCTTGGTGGGTGAATTGGCTCCTAGTCTGCTGATTGCAGTGAAAAAAATAAAATGTAAATAGAGAAAAGTGCTTGAGGTTGGTTGTGAGCATTTTGCAGTGATTAGATTTGTGCTCTTTTTCGATTGTGCCCATAGAAAGACGTGCAGTCTTTACAGGGTTTTGCTGCATATATGCTGTGGGATTGGTTTTTTGGTTTGTTTTTTTTTTTACTTTTTTAATTGTGATAAATGAAAGATGTTACTAATTTTGGCCATATTTCTAACTGATTGAAACGGTTTTGCTTTGCTCAAATACACTTTGATGTGTGTGTCAGGAAGATGCCATTTTTACAGAGAAACTGCCGCAGTCTGGGTCTGCAGGAACTGACTCCCCTGGGTGGGAGTCTTCTTGAAAGTGGATCATGCCTGAAGTGGTGGTCATGCCTAGGTGAACCATTGAGGGGAAAGGGGTTTGGAGGAAGGTTTTCAGAAAGCTACCTGGCAACGTTCGTAACAACCTGCTGCCATATGCATTGTCTGAAGACCTACATAATGAATGAAGGAAAAATGATATGTTACCATGTCATAAAATAAATAAAAGATTGGGTCGAGTTTTGATGAATGGTATAGACATAGTTTCTTTTCCCTTGGAAACCAGAATCTTGGAGGGTGTATATTAGAAATATATATATTTTTTATCATTACATTGGAGAAACGTACTTTCCAGATGGTAGAAATGTTGCAGGAAGGCGGACCCCTTCCAGGGCCCGAAACTGGGCTCCTGTGTAACACTTGGAAATGAATTGTATGAGGAGACACATGTGCTGACAAAGCAAGAGATTTTATTGGGAAAGAGCAGCCAATTGGAGAGCAGTAGGGTAAGGGAACCCAGGAGAACGGCTCTGCCCCGTGGCTCGCAGTCTCGGGTGCTATGGTGATGGGATTAGTTTCCTGGTGGTCTTTGGCCAATCACTCTAATTCAGTCTTTCCTGGTGGCGCATGCATCACTTAGCCAAGATGGATGTTAGCCAGAGGGATTCTGGGAAGTGGACAGACAACTAGTGTCTCCTTTCAACTTTTCCTGAATTCTTCCGGTTGGGGTGGCTTATTATTTCCCTATTTCTTACCAGGATCTCCTGTCATAAAACAACTCATGCAGATAGTTACTATGGTGCCTAGCCAGGGTGGGCGGTTTCAATCAGTGTGCTTCCCCTGACAGAAACTTGGATGTCTCTGTGATTCTTTCTGTCAAGCATAGTGGAGAGACATTTCATCCTTTCCGTCTTTCTCATGTACACACACACACACACACACACACACACACGAACCCAACAAACACACACAAACACGAACCCAACAAACATATACCCCTTATGGAAAAATGGGGGATATTGCAGGGATATTGTCATTCATGAATGACATGCATGGACATTCATGAATGCATGGACAAAACACAGAAAAGCCATTTATTAAAGGAATATTAGCATGTATACCGTACCATGGGTAAAATAGCTACCATATAACACAAGGAGCTCTGCTTGGTGTTCTGTGATGACCTACATGGGTGGGATGGAGGAAGTGAGGGAGATTCAAGAGGGAGGGGATGTATGTATATACTGCAAATGGCTGATTTCTCATTGTTGTCCAGCAGAAGCTAATACAATGTTGTAAAGCAATTATCCTCCAATTAAAAATAATTATATTTTTTTAAAGGAGTGTTAGAAATGACCATCCATATGGGTGTTGACCATACAGGTTGGATAAGGCTTGTCCTGCCCAGCTGGGGTCACATGTGACCCTGTCACGTATGCCGACAGGTGGGTGTTTGGCATAAACTGACGGTTCTAGCTGCGTGAGGTTTTGCGGGTTGGGGAAGCTACTACTCCGTGTGACCCTCAGCATGCATTTGATTAGCCCTTACTGCCTTGAATTCTCTTCCTCTTGTACGGATGAAAATTTAGCAAGGTGTAGGTGGGGAAGCACTAGAAACAAAGAGCTGGAGTTATGTGTCCGCCAGGGTGAGCCTGCCTTTCCGCTGTCTGTGCCCAGTTGTGTTTTCTGACTTTCCTACCAGTCGGTTCAACAGACAAGTCATTTCTGGGAGGGCCTGTAGACATCCCTGGATATCTGAAAGAGAGCCTGAAGTTGACAGTTTTTCACTTTTAAAGACTCTGAGAATCCTCAGGATTTCGTTCCATAGAGGTTCACAAAGGTTTCTCACCATCTATCTTGGACCTCACAAAGTGGAGTACATGTTCACTTTGTGGGAAACAAACGGGGGCTCAAGAGAGTGGATTCACACAGCTTCTGTGTGTGTGTGTTTAACTTTTTATTTTGTACTGGAGTATAGCTGATTAACGATGCTGTGATGGTTTCAGGTGGACAGCAAAGGGACTGAGCCATCCGTATACCTGTATCCATTCTCCCCTCCGCAAACCTCCTATCCAGGCTGCCACATGACCCTGAACAGAGTTCCCTGTGCTGTCCAGCAGGTCCTTGTTGGTCATCCATTGCAAATATTGCAGTGTGGATTCACACAGGCTGGACATTTGTCTGGGTGGGGGTACCTGCTGGCTCCTGGCATGTCTGGTGATGAAAGGTCTTGCACACCAGCATTGCCTATGTGTCGACCTGTTTTGGATGCCAGACCTGCTTTCTCACTTGCTGTTATGTCTCAGGGTCAGCAGTTCAGCACACCAGCAGCGCAGTGTGGAGGAATTGTCACGTGGGTTTCCGGGGCGACGAGACAGATACAGACACCTCTTGGACAGGCTGAAAGACTGCGGACACAGGTCCCAAGCCCTCGTGGATGTGACCTTCTGTTTCTTCATCCGTGAAGTAGGGAGTTGGGGTTAAATTATTTCTAAGGACCCATACAGCCGTGATCATTTTCGATTCTCAGGGAGAGAAGCCAGGAGCTTAAATTCCCCTTGCATAACACATCCAGATTCCTGGGTTATCTTGTTGAGGTCAGTTGCTACTGATATTCATG
>NW_027218834.1:0-7761 GCF_027580195.1 Bos mutus
ATCTGATTGATAATCGCCAGCTGAGCCGCGCGACACCTGCCTGCTCATCTGCTTGATAATCTGCTCATCAGCTGAGCCAGCTGAGCCGCGCGACACCTGCCTGCTCATCTGATTGATAATCGCCAGCTGAGCCGCGCGACACCTGCCTGCTCATCTGCTTGATAATCGCCAGCTGAGCCGCGCGACACCTGCCTGCTCATCTGCTTGATAATCGCCAGCTGAGCCTGACACCTGCCTGCACCTGCCTGCTCATCTGCTTGATAATCGCTCAGCTGAGCGCGCGACACCTGCCTGCTCATCTGCTTGATAATCGCCAGCTGAGCCGCGCGACACCTGCCTGCTCATCTGCTTGATAATCGCCAGCTGAGCCGCGCGACACCTGCCTGCTCATCTGCTTGATAATCGACAGCTGAGCCGCGTGACACCTGCCTGCTCATCTGATTGATAATCGCCAGCTGAGCCCACGTGACACCTGCCTGCTCATCTGCTTGATAATCGCCAGCTGAGCCGCGCGAATCCCGCCTGCTCATCTGCTTGATAATCGCCAGCCGAGCCGCGCGACACCTGCCTGTTCACATCTACTTGATCAGGTCCAGCTGAGCTACATGACACCCACTCCTGCTCATCTGCTTGATAATCCATAACTGAGCCGTTGGTGACACCTGCCTGTTCATCTGCTTTACCAGACATTACCGCGACACCTGCCTGCTCATCTGCTTGATAATCGCCAGCTGAGCCGCAGCGGACCCTGCCTGCTCATCTGCTTGATAATCGCTTATTGAGCCGCGGCGACACCTGCCTGTTCATCTGCTTGACTGTGTCCAGCTGGAGCAGCGTGACACCTGCCTGTTCATCTGCTTGATAATCGACAGCTGAGCCGCGCGACTTCTTGCCTGCTCATCGTGATACCTGACAGCCGAGCCAGCGACTACCCGCCTGCTCTTCTGCCTGATTATCGCCAGCTGAGCTGCATGACACCTGCCTGCACCTCTGCCTGATAATCGACAGCTGAGCCCCGCGACACCCGCCTGCTCATCTGTTTTTGATATATACGCCTGTAGCTGGGCGTCTCGACACCTGCCTGTTCTTCTCATTGACTGTGGCCAGCTGATCCGTGCCTGCTGTTTCATCTGCCTGATAATCAACAGCTGAGCCGTGCGACACCCGCCTGTTCATCTGCTTGACTGTATTAAATTGAGCTGCGCGGACACTTGCCAGCTCATCTGCTTGATAATCGGTTAGCTGGAGCCACGCATTAATTCGCCTGTTCATCTGCTTGATAATCTAACTGAGGCCACGGACACCTGCTCGCTCATTCTGTTGATATACGCCACCTGAACCGCGCCGATACCCGCCTGCTCTTCTGCCTGATAATCGCTGGGCTGAATTGCGCAATTCTGCCTTCTTTTCATGGACTGGCCAGCTGAGCCGCTGTTGACACCCCGCCTGCTCATCTGCTTGATAATCGCCAACTGAGCCACGCGGACACCTGCCTGCTCATCTGTTTGATATACGCTTACCTGAATCACGCGCGATAATCTGGCCTGCTCTTCTGCCTGATTATCGGTTCATCTGAGCTCCGCGACTTCGCCTTCTTTTCGCGTTGACTGTGGCCAGCTGAGCCACAAGACACTCCGCCTGCTCATCTGCTTGATAATCCATGCTGAGCCGCTACGACACCTGCCTTCCGCTCATCTGCTTGATAATCGCCAGCTGAGCTGCTACGACACCTGCCTGCCTATCTGCTTGATATCGCCAGTTGAGCTTCACGCGACACCTCAGCCTGCCCATTCGCTTGATAATCGCCAGTTGGAGCCACGTGACACCTTCCTCTGCTCATCTGATTGATAATCGCCACTGAGCCGCTGCTGACACCTGCCTGCTCATCTGCTTGATAATCGCCAGTTGAGCCACGACACCTTCCTGCTCATCTGATTGATAATCGCCAGCTGAGCCGCCAGCGACACCCGCCTCGCTCATCTGCTTGATAACGATACGAGCCATGGTGACAACTGCCTGCTCATCTGATTGATAATCGCTAGCTGAGCACGCGCGACCTGCCTGCTCATCGATTGATAATCGCCAGCTGAGCCACGCGACTTTTCCCTGCTATCATCTGATTGATAATCGCCAGCTGAGCCGCGCGACACCTGCCTGCTCATCTGCTTGAATAATCGACAGCCAGGCGCGCGACAACTGCCTGCTCGTATCTGATTGATAATCGTGGCTGAGCCGCCAGCGACCTGTCTGCTCATCTGCTTCTGGTCATCGACATCTGAGCCACGAGACACCTGCACTCCTCATCTGCTTGATAATCGCCAGCTGAGCCACGCGACACCAGCCTGCTCATCTGCTTCGATAATCACCAGTTGAGCCACGCGACACCTTCCTGATCATCTGATTGATAATCGCTTGCTGAGCCACGCGACACCTGCCTGCTCATTTGCTTGATAATCGCCAGCTGAGCCCGCGACACCTGCCTGCTCATCTGATTGATAATCGACGGCTGAGCCGCGACACCTGCCTGTTCATCTGCTTGGTCATCGCCATCCCAGCCCGGCGACACCTGCTGCTCATCTGATTGATAATCGCCAGCTGAGACGCCGCGACACCTGCCTGCTCACTCTGCTTGATAATCGACAGCTGAGCCCACATGACACCTGCCTGCTCATCTGATTGATAATCGACAGCTGAACGCGACACCTGCCTGCTCATCTGTTGGTAGTAATCACTAAGCCCGGCGACACCTGCCTGCTCATCACTTGATATGTCGACACCTGAGCCTGACACCTTCCTGCTCATCTGATTGATTGTCTCCAGCTGAGCGCCACGCGACACCTGCCTGCTCATCTGATTGATATACGCCAGCGGAACCCGCGCGAAACCTGCCTGCTCTGTGCCTGATAATCGCCAGCGGCTGTGCTCGACACCTGCCTGCTCATCTGCTTGATAATCGCCAGCAGAGCCAAGGGCACCTGCCTTCCGTGTTTG
Source organism: Bos mutus (assembly GCF_027580195.1). Classification (NCBI taxonomy): domain Eukaryota; kingdom Metazoa; phylum Chordata; class Mammalia; order Artiodactyla; family Bovidae; genus Bos; species Bos mutus. The sequence continues at coordinate 2,992 of NW_027218834.1, forward strand.
CTTGATAATCACCAGCTGAGCCGCGCGGCCTTTGCCTGCTCATCTGCCTGATAACGCCACGATAATCGATGCAAGCTCGTTCGCGTGTTTGATAATCGCCGAGCCGCGACACCTACTGCCTCATCTGCTTAATTGTCGCCAATATGAGACGCGAGACCTGCCCTGCTCATCTGTTTGATATATCGGCCAAACGCTGGAGCAGCGCGACGTCTGCCTGCTCTTCTGCTTGATTGTCGCCAGCTGAGCCACGCCAACACCTACCTGCTCATCTGCCTGATAATCGCCAGCTGGCCGCAGCGACACCTGCCCGCTCATCTGCGCTTGATATCGAGCAGCTGGGCCCTCGCGACACCTGCCTGTTCATCTGCCTGATGTCGCCAGCTGAGCCGCTAGCGACACCTGCCTGTTCATCTGTTTGAGTAATGCAAGCTGAGTCATACATACCTGCCTGCTCATCTGCTTGATAATCGACAGCTGAGCCGCGCAGCGATACTCGCCTGCTCATCTGCTTGATAACGACAGCTGAGTCCGCGACACAACTGCCTGCTCATCCGATTGATAATCGACAGCTGAGCCTCGAGACACCTGCCTGCTCATCTGCTTGATATCGCCTAGGTGAGCCGCGCGACGCCTTCTTCCGCCCATCTGCTTGATATATCGAACCACAAGCTGGGCGGATATCGCGAGCTTCACACTGCCTGCTCATCTGCTTGATAATGCGACACCTGAGCCGCGCGACTTCCTTCCTGCTCATCTGTTTGATTTCATAGCTGAGCCGGCGCGAGACCTGCCTGCTCATCGCTGATATACTCAGCGAGCCGCGTGACACCTCGCCTGCTTCTTTCTGCTTGATAATCGTAAGCGGAGCTGTTCGACACCTGCCTGCTCATCTCGCCTGATAATCGCCAGCTCCCAGCCGCGCGACATCCAGCTGCTCATCCGCTTGATATAGCCGCTTCGCGAGCCGCGCCGACACCTTTTGCCTGTTCTGTTTAATCTGCTGAGCCTCTGCACCTGCCTGATCATCTGCTTGATAATCGACAGCTGAGCCGCCGCGACACCTGCCTCACTCATCTGTTGCTTGATAATCGGCAGCAAACGCAGAACCACCTGCCTGCTCATCTAACTGATAATCATGGGTGATCTGCTCGACATCTGCCTGATCATCTGCTTGATAACGACAATTCAGCCACAGCGACACCTGATCATCTGTTTGATAATCGCCAGCTGAGCGGCGACACCTGCCTGCGTTCATCTGCTTTTGATAACGCTTAGCTGAGCCCCGCGACACCTGCCTGTTCATCTGCTTGAGAATCGACATTGAGCCGCCGCGACACCTGCCTGTTAATCTTTTTGATAATGGAAGCAGCTGAGATCCGTGACACCTGCCTGTTCATCTGCTTGATAATCAAAATAACTGTGGGGACCCAGCTGATCTGCTTGTAATCTGACAGCTGAGTCACATGCTCAACTGCCTGTCACCTGTTGATAATCGAGCAGCGGAGCGCGCGATTACCTGCCTTTCCGCTCTTCTGCTTGATCAGGTGACAGCTGACGCTGTGACCATCTGCCTGCTCCTCTGCTTGATGTCGCCGGCTGAGCATGTGACCTGCCTGCTCATCTGCTTGATAATCGACGGCCGAGCGCGCGATACCTGCCTGTTCATCTGCTTTGACTGTGGCCAGCTGATTGACACCTGCCTGATCATCTGCTTGATAATCGACACCTGGGCCTGCCTTTTTTCATCTGATTGATAACGCCAGCTGAGCCGCGCGATACCTGCCTATTCATCTGTTTGGTCATCGGCATCTGAGCCGCGCGACACCTGCCTGCTCATCTGCTTGATAATCGACAGCTGAGCGGCAGATACCCTCCCTGCTCATCTGCTTGATTGTCATGGCTGAGTCAGCATTTAGACCCGCTTCCGCTCATCTGATTGATATACGCTACCTGAACCAGCGAACACCTGCCTGCGTTTGTGCCTGATAATCGACAGCGGAGCTGCTCGCACCTGCCTGCTCATCTGCTTGATAATCGCCCGGTGAGCCCGCTACACCTGCCTGCTCATCTGCTTGATAATCGACAGCTGAGCGCGCCACACCTGCCTGTTCATCCTGCTTGATCATCAAGCTAAGGCCATTACGACACCTGCCTGCTCATCTGATTGATAATCGGCAACTGAGCCCGCGACACCTGCCTGTTCATCTGCTTGATAATGAATTGAGCTGAGCGGATACTCTGACTGCTCCTCTGCTTGATAATCGCCAGCTGTGCGCGAGACACCTGCCTGCTCATCTGCTTTCTTTGTGCGGGACAGCTGAGCCTTTGACACCTGCCTGCTCATCTGCTTGATAATCGCCAGGTGAGGCGAGGATCCTGCCTGCTCATCTGCTTGATAATCGCCGGCGAGCCGCGGCACCTGCCTGTTCATCCGCTTTTGACTGTGTCCAGCTGAGCCCGCGACACCTGCCTGCTCATCTGTTTGATAATCGACATAACCGAGCCACCGCGACACCTGCCTTCTTCCGTTCATCTGCGATGTCGACGCAGCTGGCCTCCGCGCGACACGGCTCACCATCTGTTTCGATAATCGCCAGCTGAGCAGCGCTTAATCCCGCTGGCTCATCTGCTTGATGGTCGACAGCTGAGCGGCGACACCAGCCTGTTCATATGCTCTGACTGTGTCCAGCTGAGCTCGCCGCGACACGCGCCTGCTCATCTGTTTTGATAATCGCCAGCTGAGCCGCTGCGACACCTGCCTGCTCATCTGCTTGTTAATTTACTAGCTGAGCTGCTGCTGACTTGCTTCTCCTATCTTCTGCCTGATTATCGACAGCTGAGCTCGCACGACACCCGCCTGCACATATGCCTGATAATGCGCCAGCCGAGCCCCGCAACACCTGCCTCGCTCATCTGCTTGATAATCGCCTTTAAAGGCGCCTGACACCTGCGTCACATCTGTTTGATAATGGGCGGCTGAGCTCGCCGACACCTGCCTGTTCATCTGCTTGATAATCGGGGTAGCCGAGCAGCCGCCGACATCAGCCTGCTAATCTTCTTTGATATAATGCAAGCTGGAGCCACGCAACACCTGCCTGTTCATCTGATTGACTGTCGACAGCTGAGTCAAGGTGGCACCTGCCTGCTCATCTGCTTGATAATCAACAGCTGAGCTGCATGACACCTCCGCCTGCTCATCTGCTTGACTGTGGCAAGCTGGAGATGACACCTGCCTGCTCATCTGCTTGATAATCGCCAGCTGAGCCGCGCGACACCTGCCTGCTCATCTGCTTGATAATCGCCAGCTGAGCCACGTGACACCTGCCTGCTCATCTGCTTGATAATCGCCAGCTGAGCCCGCGACACCTGCCTGCTCATCTGCTTGATAATCGCCAGCTGAGCCGCGCGACCCCTGCCTGCTCATCTGCTTGATAATCGCCAGCTGAGCCTCGATACTCCTGCCTGCTCATCTGCTTCATAATCTCCAGCTGACCCCCGTGACACCTGCCTGCTCATCTGCTTGATAATCGCCAGCTGAGCCGCCGCGACACCTGCCTGCTCATCTGCTTGATAATCGACAGCTGAGCCGCGCGACACCTGCCTGCTCATCTGCTTGATAATCGCCAGCTGAGCCGCGTGACACCTGCCTGCTCATCTGCTTGATAATCGCCAGCTGAGCCGCGACACCTGCCTGCTCATCTGCTTGATAATCGCCAGCTGAGCTGCGCGACACCTGCCTGCTCATCTGCTTGATAATCGCCAGCTCAGCCGCCGTGACACCTGCCTGCTCATCTGCTTGATAATCGACAGCTGAGCCGCCGCGACACCTGCCTGTTCATCTGCTTGATAATCGCCAGCTGAGCCGCGCGACACCTGCCTGCTCATCTGCTTGATAATCGACAGCTGAGCCGCGCGACACCTGCCTGCTCATCTTTTGATAATCGCCAGCTGAGCCGCCGCGACACCTGCCTGCTCATCTGCTTGATAATCGCCAGCTGAGCCGCGGGACACCTGCCTGCTCATCTGTTTGATAATCGACAGCTGAGCCGCGCGACACCTGCCTGCTCATCTGATTGATAATCGACAGCTGAGCCGCGCGACACCTGCCTGCTCATCTGCTTGATAATCGCCAGCTGAGCCGCGTGACACCTGCCTGCTCATCTGCTTGATAATCGCCAGCTGAGCCACGCGACACCTGCCTGCTCATCTGCTTGATAATCGACAGCTGAGCCGCGCGACACCTGCCTGCTCATCTGCTTGATAATCGCCAGCTGAGCCGCGTGACACCTGCCTGCTCATCTGCTTGATAATCGCCAGCTGAGCCGCGCGACACCTGCCTGCTCATCTGATTGATAATCGCCAGCTGAGCCGCGCGACACCTGCCTGCTCATCTGCTTGATAATCGCCAGCTGAGCCGCGCGACACCTGCCTGTTCATCTGCTTGACTGTGGCCAGCTGAGCCGTGACACCTGCCTGCTCATCTGCTTGATAATCGACAGCTGAGCCACGCGACACCTGCCTGCTCATCTGCTTGATAATCGCCAGTTGAGCCGCGCGACACCTGCCTGCTCATCTGCTTGATAATCGCCAGCTGAGCCGCGCGACACCTGCCTGCTCATCTGCTTGATAATCGCCAGCTGAGCCGCGCGACACCTGCCTGCTCATCTGCTTGATAATCGCCAGCTGAGCCACGCGACACCAGCCTGCTCATCTGCTTGATAATCGCCAGTTGAGCCACGTGACACCTTCCTGCTCATCTGATTGATAATC
>NW_027218835.1:0-12386 GCF_027580195.1 Bos mutus
GCAATCATGCACTGATCACGTGGCTGATCATACACTGATCACGTGACTGATCATGCAGTGATCACGAGCCTGATCATGCACTGATCACGTGTCTGATCATGCCCTGATCACGTGACTTGTCATGCAGTGATCACGTGCCTGATCATGCACTGATCACGTGGCTGATCATGCACTGATCACGAGGCTGATCATACACTGATCACGTGACTGATCATGTACTGATCATGTGCCTGATCATGCACTGAAGACGTGGCTCATCATGCACTGATCAGGAAGCTGATTATACAATGATCACGTGACTGTGCATGCACTGATAACGTGGCTGATCATGCACTGATCACGTGGCTGATAATGAACTGATCACGTGGCTGATCATACACTGATCACGTGCCTGATCATGCACTAATCATGTTGCGGATCATGCACTGATCACATGGATGATCATACACTGATCACGTGGCTGATCATACTCTGATCACGAAGCTGATCATGCACTGATCACGTTGTGGATAATGCTCTGATCACGTGGCTGATCATACACTCATCACGTGGCTGACATTCACTGATCACGTGACTGGTCATGCACTGATCACGTGCCTGATCATGCAGTGATCACGTGCCTCGTCTTGCACTGATCACGTGGCTGATCATGCACTGATCACGAAGCTGAGCTTATACTGATCACGTGACTGTGCATGCACTGATCACGTGGCTGTTCATGCACTGATAACGTGGCTGATCATGCCCTGATATCGTGGCTATCATACTCTGATCACGTTACTGATCATGCACTGATCACATGACTGTGCATGCACTGATCACGTGGCTGATCATGCACTGATCACGTGGCTGATCATGCACACTGATCACGCGTCTGATCATGCACTGATCATGCACTGATCATCACTGATCACGTGGCTGATCATGCACTGATCACGTGGCTGATCATGCACTGATCACGTGCTGATCATGCACTGATCACGTGGCTGATCATGCACTGATGACGTGGCTGATCATACACTGATCACGTGGCTATCATGCACTGATCAAGTGACTGCACATGCCCTGATCACGTGCCTCATCATACACTGATCTCGTGGCTGATCATGCACTGATCACGTGGCTGATCATGCACTGATCACGTGACTGATCATGCACTGATCACGTGACTGATCATGCACTGATCACGTGGCTGATCATGCACTGATCACGTGGCTGATCATGCACTGATCACGTGACTGATCATGCACTGATCACGTGACTGATCATGCACTGATCACGTGGCTGATCATGCACTGATCACGTGGCTGATCATGCACTGATCACGTGGCTGATCATGCACTGATCACGTGGCTGATCATGCACTGATCACGTGACTGATCATCATGATCACTGATCATGTTGCTGATCATGCACTGATCACACTGATCATGCACTGATCATGCACTGATCACGTGATGATCATGCACTGATCACGTGCTGATGATCACATGATCATGATCACTGATGATCTGATGACTGATCATGCACTGATCATGCTGATCATGCACTGATCACGTGGCTGATCATCACTGCACTGATCACGTGGCTGATCATGCACTGATCACGTGGCTGATCATGCACTGATCACGTGGCTGATCATGCACTGATCACGTGGCTGATCATGCACTGATCACGTGGCTGATCATGCACTGATCACGTGGCTGATCATGCACTGATCACGTGGCTGATCATGCACTGATCACGTGGCTGATCATGCACTGATCGTGGCTGATCATGCACTGATCGTGGCTGATCATGCACTGATCACGTGGCTGATCATGCACTGATCACGTGGCTGATCATGCACTGATCACGTGGCTGATCATGCACTGATCACGTGGCTGATCATGCACTGATCACGTGGCTGATCATGCACTGATCACGTGACTGATCATGCACTGATCACGTGGCTGATCATGCACTGATCACGTGGCTGATCATGCACTGATCACGTGGCTGATCATGCACTGATCACGTGGCTGATCATGCACTGATCACGTGGCTGATCATGCACTGATCACGTGGCTGATGCTGATCATGCACTGATCACGCACTGATCATGGCTGATCACGTGCATCATCACACTGATCACGTGGCTGATCATGCACTGATCACGTGGCTGATCATGCACTGATCACGTGGCTGATCATGCACTGATCACGTGGCTGATCATGCACTGATCACGTGGCTGATCATGCACTGATCACGTGGCTGATCATGCACTGATCACGTGGCTGATCATGCACTGATCACGTGGCTGATCATGCACTGATCACGTGGCTGATCATGCACTGATCACGTGGCTGATCATGCACTGATCACGTGGCTGATCATGCACTGATCACGTGGCTGATCATGCACTGATCACGTGGCTGATCATGCACTGATCACGTGGCTGATCATGCACTGATCACGTGGCTGATCTGATCATGATCACTGATCACTGATCACGTGGCTGATCATGCACTGATCACGTGGCTGATCATGCACTGATCACGTGACTGATCATGCACTGATCACGTGGCTGATCATGCACTGATCACGTGGCTGATCATGCACTGATCACGTGGCTGATCATGCACTGATCACGTGGCTGATCATGCACTGATCACGTGGCTGATCATGCACTGATCACGTGGCTGATCATGCACTGATCACGTGGCTGATCATGCACTGATCACGTGGCTGATCATGCACTGATCACGTGGCTGATCATGCACTGATCACGTGGCTGATCATGCACTGATCACGTGGCTGATCATGCACTGATCACGTGGCTGATCATGCACTGATCACGTGGCTGATCATGCACTGATCACGTGGCTGATCATGCACTGATCACGTGGCTGCTGATCATGCACTGATCACGTGGCTGATCATGCACTGATCACGTGGCTGATCATGCACTGATCACGTGACTGATCATGCACTGATCACGTGGCTGATCATGCACTGATCACGTGGCTGATCATGCACTGATCACGTGGCTGATCATGCACTGATCACGTGGCTGATCATGCACTGCACTGATCACGTTGCTGATCATGCACTGATCATCGTGGCTGATCATGCACTGATCACGTGGCTGATCATGCACTGATCACGTGGCTGATCATGCACTGATCACGTGATCATGCACTGATCACGTGGCTGATCGCACTGATCGTGCTGATCATGCACTGATCACGTGGCTGATCATGCACTGATCACGTGGCTGATCATGCACTGATCACGTGGCTGATCATGCACTGATCACGTGACTGATCATGCACTGATCACGTGGCTGATCATGCACTGATCACGTGGCTGATCATGCACTGATCACGTGGCTGATCATGCACTGATCACGTGGCTGATCATGCACTGATCACGTGTGGCTGATCATGCACTGATCACGTGGCTGATCATGCACTGATCACGTGGCTGATCATGCACTGATCGCACTGATCACGTGACTGTCATGCACTGATCACGTGGCTGATCATGCACTGATCACGTGGCTGATCATGCACTGATCGTGGCTGATCATGCATGATGCACTGATCACGTGGCTGATCATGCACTGATCACGTGGCTGATCATGCACTGATCACGTGGCTGATCATGCACTGATCACGTGGCTGATCATGCACTGATCGTGAAGCTGATCATACACTGATCACGTGACTGATCATGCACACTGATCACGTGGCATGCACTGATCGTGGCTGATCATGCACTGATCACGTGGCTGATCATGCACTGATCACGTGGCTGATCTGATCATGATCATGACTGATCACGTGGCTGATCATGCACTGATCACGTGGCTGATCATGCACTGATCACGTGGCTGATCATGCACTGATCACGTGGCTGATCATGCACTGATCACGTGGCTGATCATGCACTGATCACGTGGCTGATCATGCACTGATCACGTGGCTGATCATGCACTGATCACGTGGCTGATCATGCACTGATCACGTGGCTGATCATGCACTGATCGTGGCTGACTGATCACTGATCACTGACTGATCATGCACTGATCACGTGGCTGATCATGCACTGATCACGTGGCTGATCATGCACTGATCACGTGGCTGATCATGCACTGATCACGTGGCTGATCATGCACTGATCACGTGACTGATCATGCACTGATCACGTGGCTGATCATGCACTGATCATGTGGCTGATCACTGATCACGTGGCTGATCATGCTGATCACTGATCACGTGGCTGATCATGCATGATCACGCTGATCATGCACTGATCATGATCACTGATGATCGTGGCTGATCATGCACTGATCACGTGGCTGATCATGCACTGATCACGTGGCTGATCATGCACTGATCACGTGGCTGATCATGCACACTGATCACGTGGCTGATCATGCACTGATCACGTGGCTGATCATGCACTGATCACGTGGCTGATCATGCACTGATCACGTGGCTGATCATGCACTGATCACGTGGCTGATCATCATGCACTGATCACGTGGCTGATCATGCACTGATCGTGGCTGATCATGCACTGATCACGTGGCTGATCATGCACTGATCACGTGGCTGATCATGCACTGATCACGTGGCTGATCATGCACTGATCACGTGGCTGATCATGCACTGATCACGTGCTGATGCACATGCCCTGATCACGTGGCTGATCATCACACTGATCACGTGGCTGATCATGCACTGATCACGTGGCTGATCATGGCTGATCACGTGCCTGATCATGCACTGATCACGTGCTGATCATGCACTGATCACGTGACTGATCATGCACTGATCACGTGCGTGACTGATCATGCACTGATCACGTGCACTGATCATGGCTGATCACTGATCACCTGGCTGATCATACAGTGAACACGTGACTGATCATGCACTGATCACCTGGCTATCATGCACTGATCACCTAGCTGATCATGCACTGATCACGTGACTGATCATGCACTGAAGACGTGACTGATCATGCAATGATCACGTGACTATCATGCATTGATCATGTGACTGCGCATGCACTGATCTCGAGGATGATCATACACTGATCACTTGGCTGATCAGGAACTGATCACGTGACTGAGCATACAGTGATCACGTGTCTAAATGTTGCTGATCATGTTATTGATCATGTGGTGATCACGTGGGTATCATGCACTGATTACGTGACTGGGCATGCACTGATCATGTAACTGTACGCAATGATCACATGGCTATCATGCACTAAATACGTGGCTGATCATGCACTCATCATGTGATCGAGCATGCACTGATCACGTAGCTATCATGCATTGATCACTTCGCTATAATGCACTCATCACGTGGCTGATCATACACTGATCACGTGACTGCACATGCACTGATGACGTGGCTGATCATACACTGATCACGTGATTGATCATGCACAGATCATGTGGCTGATCATGCACTAATCACGTTGCTGATCATGCATTGGTCAGGTGGCTATCATGCACTGATTACGTGGCTGATCATGCACTGATCACATGGTAATCATGCACTGATCACGTGGCTGATCATACACTGATCACGTGACTGATCATGCACTGATCACGAGCCTGATCATGCACTGATCACGTGTCTGATCATGCACTGATCACGTGCCTGATCATGCACTAATCACGTTGCGGATCATGCACTGATCACATGGCTGATCATACCCTGATCACGTGGCTGATCATACTCTGATCACGTGGCTGATCATGCACTGACCACGTGGCTGACCATACTCTGATCACGAAGCTGATCTTATACTGATCATGTGACTGCACGCACTGATCACTTGACTGTGCATGCACTGATCATGTGGATGATCATGCACTGATTAATTATATACTGGTCACGTGGCTATCATGCACTGATCACGTGACTGATCATGCACTGATCACGTGGCTGAATATGCACTGATCATGAAGCTGATCATACACTGACCACGGGATTGTGCATGCACTGATCACTTGGCTGATCATGCACTGATCACGTGCCTCATCATGCACTAATCACGTGGCTGATCATGAACAGATCACGTGGCTGATCATGCACTGATCACGTGGCTGCTGATCACGTGGCTGATCACGTGACTGATCATGCACTGATGATCATGCACTGATCACTGATCGCGTGGCTGATCATGCACTGATCACGTGGCTGATCATGCACTGATCACGTGGCTGATCATGCACTGATCACGTGGCTGACATAAACTGATCACGTGACTGATCATGCACTGATCACGTGGCTGATCATGCACTGATCACACCTGACTGATCATGCACTGATCACGTGGCTGATCATGCACTGATTCTGATCACGTGGCTGATAATGCACTGACACTGATCGCACTGATCACGTTACTGATCAGGCACTGATCACGTGCCTGATCATGCACTGATCACGTGGCTGATCATTCACTGATCACGTGACTGATCATGCACTAATCACGTGGCTGAATATGCACTGATCATGAAGCTGATCATACACTGACCACGGGACTGTGCATGCACTGATCACTTGGCTGATCATGCACTGATCACGTTGCTGATCATGCACTGATTACGTGGCTGATCATGCACTGATTACGTGGCTGATCATACACTGATCACGTGGCTCATCATGCACTAATCACGTTGCTGATCATGCACTGATAACGTGGCTGGTCATACACTGATCACGTGACTGTGCATGCACTGATCACGTGGCTGATCATGCAGTGGTAACTGGCTATCATACACTGGTCACGTGACTGATCATGGACTCTTCACGTGCCTGATCATGCACTGATCACGTAGCCATCATGCACTGATCACATGGCTGACCATACACTGATCACATGACTGATCATGCTCTGATCAAGTGCCTGATCTAGAACTGACCACGTGGCTGATCATGCACTGATCACGAAGCTGATCATACACTGATCACGAAACTGTGCATGCACTGATCTCGTGCCTGATCTTGCACTGATCACGTGGCTGATCATGCACTGATCACGTGGCTGATCAACTGATGAGCTTATACTGATCACGTCACGTGACTGTGCATGCACTGACCACGTGGGGGTTCATGCGCTGATAACATGGCTGAACATGCCCTGATACCGTGGCTATCATACACTGATCACCTGACTGATCATGCACTCTTCACGTGCCTGATCATGCACTGATCACGTGGCTTATCATGCACTGATCACGAAGCTGATCATACATTGATCACGTGACTGTGTATGCACTGAACACGTGGCTGATCATGCACTGATCACGTTGCGGAACATATACTGATCACGTGGCTGATCATGCCCTATCGCGTCTGATCATGCACTGATGCACTGATCACGACCTGATCATGCACTAATCATGTGTTTGATCATGCCTGATCACGTGACTGGTCATGCACTGATCACGTACCTGATCATGCACTGATCATTTGGCTGATCATACACTGATCACGTGACTGATCATGCACTGATCACGTGGCTGATCATGCACTGATCACGTGGCTGATCATGCACTGATCACGTGGCTGATCATGCACTGATCACGTGGCTGATCATGCACTGATCACGTGACTGACTGATCATGCACTGATCACGTGGCTGATCATGCACTGATCACGTGGCTGATCATGCACTGATCACGTGGCTGATCATGCACTGATCACGTGCCTGATCATTCACTGATCACGTGGCTGATCATGCACTGATCACGTGGCTGATCATCACTGATCACGTGGCTGATCATGCACTGATCACGTGGCTGATCATGCACTGATCACGTGGCTGATCATGCACTGATCACGTGGCTGATCATACACTGATCACGTGACTGATCATGCACTGATCACGTGGCTGATCATGCACTGATCACGTGGCTGATCATGCACTGATCACGTGGCTGATCATGCACTGATCACGTGGCTGATCATGCACTGATCACGTGGCTGATCATGCACTGATCACGTGGCTGATCATGCACTGATCACGTGGCTGATCATGCTCTGATCACGTGGCTGATCATGCACTGATCACGTGGCTGATCATGCACTGATCACGTGGCTGATCATGCACTGATCACGTGGCTGATCATGCACTGATCACGTGACTGATCATGCACTGATCACGTGGCTGATCATGCACTGATCACGTGGCTGATCATGCACTGATCACGCGTGGCTGATCATGCACTGATCACGTGGCTGATCATCGCACTGATCACGTGACTGATCATGCACTGATCACGTGACTGATCATGCACTGATCACGTGGCTGATCATGCACTGATCACGTGGCTGATCATGCACTGATCACGTGGCTGATCATGCACTGATCTGATCACGTGACTGATCATGCACTGATCACGTGGCTGATCATGCACTGATCACGTGGCTGATCATGCACTGATCACGTGGCTGATCATGCACTGATCACACGTGGCTGATCATGCACTGATCACGTGGCTGATCATGCACTGATCACGTGGCTGATCATGCACTGATCACGTGGCTGATCATGCACTGATCACGTGGCTGATCATGCACTGATCACGTGGATCATGCACTGATCACGTGGCTGATCATGCACTGATCACGTGGCTGATCATGCACTGATCACGTGGCTGATCATGCACTGATCACGTGCTGATCATGCACTGATCGTGGCTGATGATCACTGATCACGTGGCTGATCATGCACTGATCACGTGGCTGATCATGCACTGATCACGTGGCTGATCATGCACTGATCACGTGGCTGATCATGCACTGATCACGTGGCTGATCATGCACTGATCACGTGGCTGATCATGCACTGATCACGTGACTGATCATGCACTGATCATGCACTGATCACTGATCATGCACTGATCACGTGGCTGATCATGCACTGATCACGTGACTGATCATGCACTGATCACTTGGCTGATCATGCACTGATCGTGTGGCTGATCATGCACTGATCACGTGGCTGATCATGCACTGATCACGTGGACTGATCATGCACTGATCACGTGGCTGATCATGCACTGATCACGTGGCTGATCATGCACTGATCACGTGGCTGATCATGCACTGATCACGTGGCTGATCATGCACTGATCACGTGGCTGATCATGCACTGATCACGTGGCTGATCATGCACTGATCACGTGGCTGATCATGCACTGATCACGTGGCTGATCATGCACTGATCACGCTGATGGCTGATCATGCACTGCACACTGATCACGTGGCTGATCATGCACTGATCACGTGGCTGATCATGCACTGATCACGTGGCTGATCATGCACTGATCGCGTGGCTGATCATCATGCACTGATCACGTGGCTGATCATGCACTGATCACGTGGCTGATCATGCACTGATCACGTGGCTGATCATGCACTGATCACGTGGCTGATCATGCACTGATCACGTGGCTGATCATGCACTGATCACGTGGCTGATCATGCACTGATCACGGCTGATCATGCACTGATCACGTGGCTGATCATACACTGATCACGTGGCTGATCATGCACTGATCACGTGGCTGATCATGCACTGATCACGTGGCTGATCATGCACTGATCACGTGGCTGATCATGCACTGATCACGTGGCTGATCATGCACTGATCACGTGGCTGATCATGCACTGATCACGTGGCTGATCATGCACTGATCACGTGGCTGATCATGCACTGATCACGTGGCTGATCATGCACTGATCTGATCATCGTGGCTGATCATGCACTGATCACGTGGCTGATCATGCACTGATCACGTGACTGATCATGCACTGATCACGTGGCTGATCATGCACTGATCACTGATCATACACTGATCATGATCATCACTGATCATGCACTGATCACGTGGCTGATCATGCACTGATCACGTGGCTGATCATGCACTGATCACGTGGCTGATCATGCACTGATCACGTGGCTGATCATGCACTGATCACGTGGCTGATCATGCACTGATCACGTGGCTGATCATGCACTGATCACGTGGCTGATCATGCACTGATCACGTGGCTGATCATGCACTGATCACGTGGCTGATCATGCACTGATCACGTGGCTGATCATGCACTGATCACGTGGCTGATCATGCACTGATCACGTGGCTGATCATGCACTGATCACGTGACTGATCATGCACTGATCACGTGGCTGATCATGCACTGATCACGTGGCTGATCATGCACTGATCACGTGACTGATCATGCACTGATCACGTGGCTGATCATGCACTGATCACGTGACTGATGATCATGATCACTGATCACGTGCACTGATCATGCACTGATCACGTGGCTGATCATGCACTGATCACGTGGCTGATCATGCACTGATCACGTGGCTGATCATGCACTGATCACGTGGCTGATCATGCACTGATCACGTGGCTGATCATGCACTGATCACGTGGCTGATCATGCACTGATCACGTGGCTGATCATGCACTGATCACGTGGCTGATCGCATGCACTGATCACGTGGCTGATCATGCACTGATCACGTGGCTGATCATGCACTGATCACGTGGCTGATCATACACTGATCACGTGACTGATCATGCACTGATCACGTGCCTGATCATGCACTGATCACGTGGCTGATCATGCACTGATCACATGGCTGATCATACACTGATCACGTGACTGATCATGCACTGATCACGTGGCTGATCATGCACTGATCACGTGGCTGATCATGCACTGATCACGTGGCTGATCATGCACTGATCACGTAAACTGATCATGCACTGATCACGTGGCTGATCATGCACTGATCACGTGTGCTGATCATGCACTGATCACGTGGCTGATCATGCACTGATCACGTGGCTGATCATGCACTGATCACGTGGCTGATCATGCACTGATCACGTGGCTGATCATGCACTGATCACGTGGCTGATCATGCACTGATCACGTGACTGATCATGCACTGATCACGTGGCTGATCATGCACTGATCACGTGGCTGATCATGCACTGATCACGTGGCTGATCATGCACTGATCACGTGACTGATCATGCACTGATCACGTGGCTGATCATGCACTGATCACGTGGCTGATCATGCACTGATCACGTGGCTGATCATGCACTGATCACGTGGCTGATCATGCACTGATCACGTGGCTGATCATGCACTGATCACGTGGCTGATCATGCACTGATCACGTGGCTGATCATGCACTGATCACGTGGCTGATCATGCACTGATCACGTGGCTGATCATGCACTGATCACGTGACTGATCATGCACTGATCACGTGGCTGATCATGCACTGATCACGTGGCTGATCATGCACTGATCACGTGGCTGATCATGCACTGATCACGTGGCTGATCGTGGCTGATCATGCACTGATCACGTGGCTGATCATGCACTGATCGTGGCTGATCATGGCTGATCATGCACTGATCGACGTGGCTGATCATGCACTGATCACGTGACTGATCATGCACTGATCACGTGCCTGATCATGCACTGATCACGTGGCTGATCATGCACTGATCACGTGGCTGATCATGCACTGATCACGTGGCTGATCATGCACTGATCACGTGGCTGATCATGCACTGATCACGTGGCTGATCATGCACTGATCACGTGGCTGATCATGCACTGATCACGTGACTGATCATGCACTGATCACGTGGCTGATCATGCACTGATCACGTGGCTGATCATGCACTGATCACGTGGCTGATCATGCACTGATCACGTGCCTGATCATGCACTGATCACGTGGCTGATCATGCACTGATCACGTGGCTGATCACACTGATCACGTGGCTGATCATGCACTGATCACGTGGCTGATCATGCACTGATCACGTGGCTGATCATGCACTGATCACGTGGCTGATCATGCACTGATCACGTGGCTGATCATGCACTGATCACTGATCTCGTGATCACGTTGTGGATCATGCACTGATCACGTGGCTGATCATGCACTGATCACGTGGCTGATCATGCACTGATCACGTGACTGATCATGCACTGATCACGTGCCTGATCATGCACTGATCACGTGGCTGATCATGCACTGATCACGTGGCTGATCATGCACTGATCACGTGGCTGATCATGCACTGATCACGTGACTGATCATGCACTGATCACGCACTGATCATGCACTGATCACTGATCACTGATCATGCACTGATATCGTGGCTGATCATGCACTGATCACGTGGCTGATCATGCACTGATCACGTGGCTGATCATGCACTGATCACGTGGCTGATCATACACTGATCACGTGGCTGATCATGCACTGATCACGTTGCTTATCATGCACTGATCAGGTGGCTGACATTCACTGATCACTTGGCTGAT
>NW_027218836.1:0-13967 GCF_027580195.1 Bos mutus
AATATAATGGAACACAGATCCTTCTCTTGCAGAAAAGACATTTTAAATAAGAGGTCTTTCAGGTTCCCCCCTCCTGCCTCCATCGATTTATAGGTTTATAAATCACCCTGATTTATAGGTGTTGCCACCCTCCATGCTGTGGTGTGGTGTGCTGCATTTATTCCTCAAGGCTTTCTGAACCCTGGCCCCCTGGGCTAAGCAGAGATGTTCGTCTGTGTTCATTTGTGTTAACCCACACAGAGAGAACCTCTCGGATCTACACAGGAGAACGATATTGTCCCAATTTCCATTTCAGAAAACTGACCCCCCTGACTTTTGTCCATTTAGAAATCCGAATCCAAAGATGGGCAGCATGGACGCCTACGAGCAGGTCCAAAAGGGACCCCTGAAGCTGAAAGGAGTCACAGAGCTTGGTGTGACCAAGCGGAAGAAGAAAAAGGACAGAGACAAGGCAAAACTCCTGGAAACGATGGGGAAAATCCAGAAGAACCAGGAGGAGGAGCTGAGGCGCCACCTCGACAAGCTGACCCCAGCCCAGGTGGCCTTTGAGAAGGTGCAGGAGAAGCGACAAATGGAGAGGATCCTGAAGAAAGCATCCAAAACCCACAAGCAGAGAGTGGAGGACTTCAACAGACACCTGGACACGCTCACGGAGCACTATGACATTCCTAAAGTCAGCTGGACCAAGTAGCCGCCCCACCCAGGAGATGGAGTATTGTCCAGGGGAAGCAGGAAGCAGAGTTGGGGTCATCTCTGGAGCCTTTGGAAACATTCTTTTACACACATCCTTTTGAGCCTTCTGCTGAGCCCGTGGTTATCAAAGTAATGGGCCCTTATTCTGGAACCGCATTAAAGAGAGACGGCCCTTTAAATTACAAAAAGAAAAAAGCAACATCCATGTCCAATGGTTCATGCAGCCTCTGGACCTGTGTGTTCACCAGGAGACCCACTGGGGAGAAGCCCTACGGCTGTGATCTCTGCCCCCAAAAGGTTCCTCACGACTCCACGCTGCATGCTCACCAGAGGACCCACACCCAAGAGAAGCCTTTCTGCTGTGAGCACTGTGAAAAAGCTTTCAACCACAGTGGGAACCTCAGTGGTCACACTCTGGGCTCGAGCCTACATGTGCCCTGAGTGTCACCTGCCTTCTGCTCCCTGGGGTCTCTCAAATCCCACCAGGAAACCCATTCCGAACCACTGGCCCAGGACCCTGCCCTCAGGTCCAAGGTCCAAGAAGGAAATTCACAATGATTTGTCACTTCTGTAACACAAAGGGTGGATGACATGGGAAGAGCTTCAGAGGATATTGGGTCCAGGGGTTCCATTTACATGAATGAGGAGGATATTTGAGTGATGGCTTATCATTCCCTTTGGATTTTGTTTTCTACTTTAGTGTAGCCTGTTTCAAAAAGTTTTTCTTTCTTTTGTTATTCTTTTACTGAAAGCATGTCTCATTAGTTATCAGTACTTCATCATGAAACTGAGCCTACTGTTGACTGCCTTCCTGTTAGGTGGGACTTCTCTGTAAACCTGCATGTTCCTGGCACAGAGGCCAGGCTCTCCAGTGGAATTTAAATTTCAAATAAACACATTTTTGTCAAATGTGTCTGTGTATTTTCTAAGACTTTTCTACAGGGAATAGGTGATGGCCGTGGTTTTGCCTACATGGCTGTTTTTATGCTGAGATAGATTCACTCACTCCATACTTGTTCAGGGATTTCTTCCCAAGGTGTTTTGAAAAAGGAAGGCTTCCGAAAGTGATAGGTGTCATTCTTTTTTCCTATTGGTGTACAACTTCTAGTCTTCAAAAAGGCTACTTAGAAATCGGGTCTTCTCACACCTTAGCTCATCAGCTGATTTTAGAAAAGCCTTTTAAGACTTATCTCACAAGAACAGAAAAGAAGAGAGGAGTCAAACCGATCTGGCTCCCACCATCATGTCTCTGACTCCGTCAAACCCTCCAGGCAGTGAGACCAAAAATTCAAGAGATCATTAAAACCAGTCCGTTCACCCCAAAATGCAGTCCCCAAAGTCCAAAATCAATCAAATCCAAAAGGAAACCGAGGGATTTCCCTAGCGGTCCAGCGGGTGAGACTTAGCGCTCCCGCTGCAGGTGGCGTGGTTTCCTTCCGCGGTCTGGGAACTGAGACCGCACCTGCCTCCCTGCTTGGCCAAAAACAGAACAAAACAAATACACAGAATCTGTTGCTAAATCACTATGGAGGCCTCTTTAGTAAATCGTGGTTTGTCTTGAGCGAGTTTCCATGGGCAATCGAATCCCTGTGATTAAGTAAAGTGGGATTTTCTAGAATGGTTTGCCCCGCCCTCAACGAATCCATGCGCCGATTGGGTAACAGGCCGGGAAGTCCGGCATTTCTTCCAGCTCCATAGAGAGACGCTTCTCCGCCGGCCGAGTTTGAGAGCAAGTCCCCAACTGAGGAGGACCGAGGCGAGAAGGCTTCAAAGAGGTAATTGATGGGCAATGTCTAAAGAGAACGCTCGAAAGTCAGGGCACGTGGAAGTGGGTTTCAGTAAGTCCTGGCTTTCTGTTCACCTTGCATTCGCTCAGAGACCGTGTGAAATCCACCGATCTCCCTCCGGCCACACGGGAACTGTGATTCATTTGTGGAATCTTGTGTGAGATGAGATTGTTTCCACACTCCATGGTGTCGTGTGGTGTGGTTCATTTTCTCAACAAGGGCTTTAAAGCACTGCCCTGTGGACAGTTTTGACCACACAGTTTCTTGTACTATAAGATGGATGTCGGAGGAATAAGAGAATGGATTCTTGTCCCTGGTGTGAAATTCTGAGGGGGAATAATGCCCAGTATTGGGATGAGGGATGGTAGGGTGGATGAAAATAAAACTAATTGGCTGCATTCGTTTTTCTTTTTTGCCCCATATTTCTGAATACTGAATCTATTACTGAGGAAAAGCAAGAGGAAATTCCTTTCCATCGGGGTCAGTTGGGCACCCACTTCTAGACCATTTGCCCAGAGTCCTACTGAAAAGCTCTACAGTCGGTATGGCTGAGAACCAGACAAGGGGTCGTGGCCCGTCGTGGACAGTCCTGGAGCAGGGTCGCCAGCGTCTGCGCCACGCCAAGACACCCGAAGGGAAAACCCCGACTCCGACCTTGAAGAGTTGCGCGTCCGCTTCAGAACGTTTAGCAGCTCGGATGAATCCGACCCGATCAAGGCTCTGAGGAGGCTCCGTGAACTCTGCAGTCTGTGGCTGAGGCCGGATCTTCACACCAAGGAGGACATGGTGGACAGGCTGGTGCTGGAGCAGTTCGTGATGTGCATGCCACCGGACATCCAGGTCTTAGTCAAAAGTAGTGGTGCCGAGACTTGTAAGGATCTGGAAGAGGTGCTGAGAAAGAAGCAGAAACTGAAGAAATGGGTGAGTAGGACCCTAGTGACCCTCTGAGACAGGGAACGGTGGCATGAGGGGCTGGGAGCTGGGAGATGAAGGAGAAGGATCAGAGGGCTTGGCTCTGAATCAGTGATTCCCAGAAGGGCGAGCACTTGGCCTGTGGCATCACTGGAGATGTTTCTGTAGATCCTCACTTTGAGGGTGTTGGTCTTTCAAATGTCATTCCCAGGAGGTGGGCTTCTAAGGTAGTATATGCAATGAATACCTTTTTGGATCTTGTGAAGGGAGACTAATCCTATTTGAATTTTTCCTCACAGGCTGTAGTCCGTGTCCAAGGCGAGGATTTTTTGATGCCAGTCTCAGGTGTTGAGATGTTAGGATCTGAGGTCAGTGAGGGGCACAGTGAGAGAGACCAAGCCAGGGAGCCCCAGTCTACAGTCAGTGTGGTCCCTCCAGACGAGGGCCAGCAGGAAAGCCAAGACGGGCAGCATCTGCCAGGAGCCAAGGACCTGTTGAGGGGGCAGGTGAGTGTGATGTCCTGACCTCCAGTCTGGGAGCAGGTAGAAGAGGGTCGGGTGGGCGTGGCTGCAGAAGTATTTGGGAGAACTTGGCAAAGGACAGGAATGGACCCACTGCCTCCAGGAATTCCCATGGATGCATTCTGTTCCCGGCTGTTTTCCAGCCAGTGTGAGAATGAAGACAGTCCATCTTTCATAGTCCTTCACCATGAAAGCTTGTGGCCCTAAGCATGAGGGCAGAGGAGTCCTGTTTCCACGGGATGGTGCT
Source organism: Bos mutus (assembly GCF_027580195.1). NCBI lineage: Eukaryota > Metazoa > Chordata > Mammalia > Artiodactyla > Bovidae > Bos > Bos mutus. Next base: position 4,161 of record NW_027218836.1, read on the forward strand.
GGGTCGGTTCATCAGGGGTAAATGCACTCACAGCTGTTTCACACATGATGGATTTCGTCAGAGGCACTAATATTGGGGGATATTGTAAACACCTTGAATTGAATAACAAGTTCCCCGTTGGAGTCATTTTCCCCCTCAGATTTTGGAGTATGTCTGGAGACAGTGGATTTTTTTGAAATGTGAATCGGGGGAGGAGATGCTACTGATTTCTCATGAATAGAGCTATATAGTATAAAATAGAGCTATACAGTATAACAGCTATACTGCTTATCATCTTATTATGCCCCAGGCCACCTTCCATGATGAAGAGAAATCCAGGCAAGGTATCAACAAGTGGTGAAGTCAGGAGCCCTAGAGCCAGAATCCTCTGCTTTCAGATTCAGGGCCTGGAGAATGTGAGATGAGGTGGAGAGATATGTGCAAAGATAATTGGCAGTGCCAGCTGTGAAGTCTGGACTTTTGCCAGAGGTGGTTGGTATAGATCAAGGACAGACATGGGAATCAGAAGAGGTTTGCCAATCAGGGTGATGGGAAGCAGTCAGGGCATATCCCCCAAACTGATATCCAGAAAGCTGGAGTGTGAGATCAGGGTACGAGGCGGGTGGGGAAAGAGGAGACAGAGCTTGCCGTGGGCTAAGGCAGTGGGATTGACTCTGCTTGGTTGCCCCTTGTCAGGGCCAGAAAGCTCTCCTGCCAGAGACCATTCCTGAAACAGGTGAACTGGAGGGTCAGACGCCCTCCAAGGAGAACTTGGAGAAGGACCTGCTGGAAGACACAGGAGTGACAAGAACCCTTTTGTCTCAAGAGCCTGAACTTCTGCAGGATCATGGTGAGTATTAAAAACTTGGAGACCACAGGAGGTAATGACTGCCTCCACTGATGTCCAGGAAGGGGTACCCAGCATTTCCATCCCTTGGTGTTGTGGGGTAGGAGTTGGTTCTCCAATGCCAACCTTCTCCATTGTCAACGTTTCAGAGTGTTTCATCAGCTAGACTCTTAGGTAGTTTGGTTGCTGGGAAGTCTGTAGCCAAATTAGGGATGGTTCCAATGAGGCTGGCACCATGGAAAATGCTCCTTGATAAATATGGTGCTGAATCTCTTCTTTCAGCAGATTCTGGGAGGGCAGAGAGAGGGGAGAGTCCCCAGGAAGGAAGTGATACTTCAAATGTGGCTCCTGAACCCTTTCCTCTTGTGTTCCAGAGGGAGATGTTTCCACTCCGAGTGGATCCAGACGAGGTCCTCTGAAGAATCACAGACATGTCAAAAGGAAGCGGGACAGCAGTCCCTCTTGCCAAGAGGTGCTTCAAGAGGCAGCCACGTGTTTGGATCAAGGAGAGTTCTCAGGACAGCTTGGGTCCCATTCCGTTGGTTCATCTGGCACCGGGGGACCCACCAGTCTTCCTGAGGGAGCAGGAACCCCGGGACGGGCACCCTCTGAATGCAAGGTGTGCAAAAAGAGCTTTCCTTATCAATCTCAGCTTACCTTGCACCAGAGGACACACACAGGAGAGAGGCCCTTTCAATGCGACATCTGTGCCAGAGGGTTCATACAGCCTTCAGACCTGGGGTTCACCAGCGGATCCACACTGGCGAGAAGCCCTACAGCTGTGACATGTGCATCAAGAAGTTCGCCCACAACTCCACGCTGCGCTCACAAGAGCACCCACACCCAGGAGAAGCCTTTCTGCTGTGAGCACTGTGACAGAGCTTTCGGCCACCGAGGGAACCTCAATGTTCACCGATGCACCCACTCTGGGCTCAGGCCCTACGTGTGCCCCGAGTGTCACAGAGCCTTCCATCAGCTGGGGACTTTCAAATGCCACCGGAAAATCCATTCCAGATGACTGGCTTAGGACCCTGCCCTCAGGTCCAAGTCTTTCTGTTTTAATGAGAAAATTTAGAATGATTTGTCACCTGTGTGATACAAAGTGTGGATGACAGGGGAAGGGCTTAGGAGGATCGTGGAACCCAGTGTTCCACTGACGTGAATTAGAATATTTTAGTGAATTGGGATACTTGAGTGATGACTTATTTTTCCCTTTGGATTTTGTTTTCTACTTTGCTATAGACTATAGTTTTCTTTTTCATTTGTGAATTTTCAATTGGAGAAGAATTGCGATGTTAGACTCTGGTTTTTTTTTTTTTTTTAATTTTATTTTATTTTTAAACTTTACTATTAGGCCAAATATCAAAATGAATCCATCACAGTTATACATGTGCTCCCCATCCTGAACCCTCCTCCCTCCTCCCTCCCCATACCATCCCTCTGGGTCATCCCAGGCCCAAGCATCCAGTCATGCATTGCCTGGACTGGGTTTCATACATGGTTTCAATGCCATTCTCCCAAATCTTTTCAAAGTCCATAAGACTGTTCCATACATCAGCGTCACTTTTGCTGGAAAATCCATTCCAGATGACTGGCTCAGGACCATCCTGCCTCAGGTCCAGTAATCTTTTCTGTTTTCCAATGATGGAAAATCCATGAGAATGATTTGTCACGTGTCTCTTTCCCTTCTGGTTACAAAGTGTGGATGACATAAGGCAGTTCCATTTCCAGAGTTTTAAGGAATCTCCAGACTGTTCTCCATAATGGCTGTACTAGTTTGCATTCCCACCAACAGTGTAAGAGGGTTCCCTGTCTTCCACACCCTCTCCAACATTTAGGAGACTTTTGGATCACATCCATTCTGACTGGTGTGAAATGGTACCTCATAGTGGTCTTGATTTGCATTTCTCTGATAATGAGTGATGTTGAGCATCTTTTCATGTGTTTGTTAGCCATCTGTATGTTTTCTTTAGAGAAATGTCTGTTCTTTGGCCCATTTTTTGATTGGGTCATTTATTTTTCTGGAGTTTATTTTTGAGATTAGTTGTTTGTCATTTTTTCATTTTATTATTTTCTCCGATTCTGCTTTAGACTATAGTTTCCTTTTTTTCATTTAGGTCCCATTTGTTTTCAATTGGAGGTGGGTCATAGAATCCTGCCTTGATGTATTTCAGAGAGTGTTTTGCCTAGACTCTGGTTTTCTTACATTTTTTCGCTTTGTGTTGTTCTTGTTCTTCCAATGAAGCTGTGTCTCACGGCTTATCAGTACCTCATCATCAGAGTGAGGCTACTGCTGATTGCCTTCTTGTCAGGTGTGATTTCCTTGTAAAATAGGATACTCCTAGCAGGACGGCCAGAGAAGGCAATGGCACTCCACTCCAGTACTCTTGCCTGGAAAATCCCATGGATGGAGGGGCCTGGTGGGCTACAGTCCATGGCGTCACCAAGAGTCAGACACGACTGAGCGACTTCACTTTCACTTTTTACTTTCATGCATTGGAGAAGAAAATGACAACCCACTCCAGTGTTTTTCCCTGGAGAGTCCCAGGGATGGGGGAACCTGGTGGGCTGCCATCTATGGGGCTACACAGAGTCGGACATGACTGAAGCCACTTAGCAGCAGCAGCAGCAGCAGGATGGCTAGTTTAAATACAGGATCACCAGTGTAATTTAAATTTCAAATAAACAAACACATTTCTATGAAAGACCTGTGTGTTTTCTCTTCTAAGACTTTGCTACAGGTAGGTGATAGCCATGGTTTTGTCTATGTGGCCATTATTACATTGAGATATGTTCCCTTTGTACTAGTTTGGATACTGCTTCCTTAGGTATTTAGAAAAAGAAGGCTTGTTAAATTGATAAGTGTCATTCTTTTCCCCTGCTGCTGCTAACTGCTGCTAAGTCATTCCAGTCGTGTCAGACATTGTGGGACCCCATAGATGGCAGCCCACCAGGCTCCCCTGTCCCTGGGATTCTCCAGGCAAGAACACTGGAGTGGGTTGCCATTTCCTTCTCCAATGCATGAAAGGGAAATGTGAAAGTGAAGTCGCTCAGTCGTGTCCGACTCTTAGTGACCCCATGGACTGTAGCCCACCAGGCTCCTCCATCCATGGGATTTTCCTGGCAAGAGCACTGGAGTGGGGTGCCATTGCCTTCTCCTCTTTTTCCCTACTGGTGTACAACCTCTGGTTTCTGTGATGCCTCTCTGAAATGGTTTCTTACAGTAGATCTCATCAGCTGATTTTAGACAAAAGTCTTTCATGACTTATTTCATGAGAAAAGAAACAAGATTAGGTAACCCAATTTGATTACAACCGTCGGATTACAATTATTGGACTGCCTCACAGTCTCCAAGCAGAGAAAAAATTCATTAGATCAGGAAAATCAATCTGTTTCCCCAAGAAATGCCATCCACAAAGTCTAAAGTAAATAAAATACATTAGAGAAAGTTTACTGCCAAACCAATATGGTGGCCTCTTTAATGGTTCTTCCTGTTGGAGTCTCCACAGGAAATGGAATCTACCCAGATTATCCAAAGTGGTTCCTTCCATGCCCTTTATCCAATCACTGGGATGATGAGGTTATGGCCAGAAACCCCTGGAGTTTCACCCAACTCTCTATAAATACAGACATTTCAGCTCCAGACACACTTTGAGAGCCAGTGCCTGACCTGAGGAGGCTGAAGGCAAGAGACCTGGAAGGGGTAAGCGATGAGTGGGCACGTCCAAGGAGGATGCCTAGAAATCAGGACACACTGGTGGGTTTCAGAAAGGTCTTGCTTTCTGTTCATCCTACATTAGCTGGGAGACCTTGTGACAGGAGATCTTCCTCTAACCCCACGTTAACAACTGTTTAATCCAGCTCTTCTGCAAGGGGATAAGAATGTTTCCACACATGTTGCTGTGAGGTGGCTGGTTTTCTTCAAGGGTTTTTGAGCGGCACCCTATGGCCATTTAAAAACTACATATATGATTATTATTAGTTTTAAGTTTTTTAATTCATTCATTTTGGCTGGGCTGGGTCTTCTTTGCTGTGAGGGCTTTCTCTAGTCGTAGCTAGTGGGGACTACTGTCTAGCTGAGGGGTATGGGCTTCTCATTGTGGTGGCTTCTCCCATGGCAGAGCTGGGAGTCTACAGCTCAGGTTCAGTAGTTGCCCCTCTCAGGCTCAAGAGTTCTGATGCACAGGCTTAGAGGCAGGCGGAGTCTTCCCATATGAGGAATCAAACCCAGGTTTGATTGCCCCCTGCATTGGCAGGCAGATTCTTAGCCACTGGACCACCAAGGAAGCCCTATGGTCATTTCTGACCAGACAGTTTTATGAAATATTGAATGAGTTGAGCAATGGTGTCCAATATTGGGATGTAGGGGAGACAGAAGGGTGGAAAAAAATGAAACCCATTTGTTTCTTTTTTTTTTTTTTTTTTTTTTGTCTCCCTAGACTTCTAACCAGTGACTTTAATGCTGAGGAAAAGCAGAGGAAATCCATTTCCATAGGTGTCAACTGGGCACCCACTTCTAGAAGCATTTGCTCAGAGTCCTACTGGAAATTTCCTCCATCAATATGGCTGAGGACCAGACATTTTTTCAGGGTTGTGGAAACATCACAGACAGCCCTGGGGCAGAGTCACTGGCATCCGTGCCACCCCAAGACACACTCATGGAAAACTCAGACTGTGACCAGGAAACCTGGCACGTCCGGTTCAGAACATTTAGCAGCTCAGAGGAGTCAGACCCCATCAAGGATCTGAGGAGACTCCGTGAACTCTGCCATCTGTGGCTGAGGCCGGATCTTCACACCAAGGAGCAGATGATGGACAGGCTGGTGCTGGAGCAGTTCATGATCTGCATGCCCCTGGAGTGCCAGGTCCTGCTCAAAGAAAGTGGGGTGCAGAGTTGCAAAGACCTGGAGGACATGCTGAGAAATAAGCAGAAACCCAAGACCTGGGTGAGTAGGACCTTAGTGATGGGTGTGGGACAAGGAGACACGTGCAAGCTGCAGGGATCACAAGATAGGACCTGAGGGTTTGGCTCTGTATCAGTGGTTCCCAAACAGGTGAGAGAAGTTCACAGTTGGGCAATTTGGGAGATACTTTTGGCTGTCTCAACTCAAAGGATGTAGATCTTTTACACCAAACGGGAGCTTCTATTGTCAATGCCATTGGATGCCTGAAAGCTACATTCCAGGTCTTATAGAGACTGATCTTGATTGATTTCTCCCCTCACAGACCATAGTCTGCATACAAGGGCAGAAATATCTTGTGCGTGATCCAGACATTGAGATGGTTGAAGCCAAGGCCGGTGACATGGACGATGAGAGAGACCTGTGCAGGGGGCCCCAACCCCCTCAAGGGTCATACCTCCAGAGGATGGCCAGGAAGGAAGCCAAGAGCTGCAGAATCTGCCAGGAGCCATGAACCTATCTAGGGAGCAGGTGAGAGCGTGGAAGCAGGTAGAAGAGAGTCAGGTGGGTGTGGCTGCTGGAGTAATGGGGAGATTTGGCAAAGGACAGGAATGGATCCATTGCTTCCAGGAATTCCCGTGGATACATTCAGTTCCTAGGCATTTTTTCTAATCACTGTGAGAATGAAGATAATCCATCTCTGTCCCTCTGCTATGAAAGCTTCTAGTCTTAGGAGTGGGGAGAAGGGAATCCTGTCTTCCTGACATGATGCTAGGTTCAATTTTCTGCAGGTAAATGCACTGACAGCTGATTTACCCAAGGCCACTTTGCCCAAGGGAACGTCATATTTCAGAATATGATCATTCCTTGCAACTGAAGGAGTGACTCCAAAGTGGACTCAAAATGCCCCCCAGTAGACATTGGGCTTCCCTGGTGGCTCAGATGGTGAAGAATCTGCTGACAATGCAGGAGACCTGGGTTCGATCCCTGGGTCAGGAAGATCCCCTGGAGAAGGGAATGGCTACACACTCTAATGTTCTTGCCTGGAGAATCCCATCAACAAAAGAACCTGGCAGCTATAGTCCATGGGTTTGCAGAGAGTCAGACACGACTGAGCGACTAACACTTTCCCTTTCAGACATTGAAGAATGAATGGAAGACAGTGGATTTGTTCAAATAAGGTTGGGTATGGGCAGGGGATGCTACTGACTTGCATGGAGCAGAGACCAGGAATACTGGACGTCATCTTCCTATGTACCGGGTAACCACCATCGCAAAGATGCGTCCAGGCAAGTCTCCAACAGTGATGGAGTCCAGAGAGCTGGGCCTAGAGTTCTTCCTTCCAGAGTCGGGGGCAGGCAGGAGTCGTATGACGTGGAGAGACCTGTGCATAGAGAAGTCAGAGTGCCAACTGGGATGTCCTGATTTGATTGCAAGATACAGTCTGTATAGATCCAGGACAGCCTTGAGTATCAGGAGATGATTATCAATCAGGGTGATGGGGTGGACCAGACGAAGTCAGGGCATAGCCCCTAAAATTTCATGAAGAAACTTGGAGTATAAGGTCAAGATACGAGGCAGATGGGGAAATAGGAAACAGTTTTCCATGGACTAAGGTAAATGGCTTTGACTCTGCTTGTTTGTCCCTTGTCAGGATGAGAGAGCTCTCCCGCCAGAGACTGTTCCTGAAACAGGTGAGCTGGAGGGTCTGACGCCCAGGGAGAACTTGGAGAAGGACCTGCTGGAAGACAGGGGAGAGACAAAAACCCTTCAATCTCAAGAGCACCTCAACTTCTGAAGGGTCCTGGTGAGTACTCAAAACCGTGGAATCCAGCAGAGTTAGTGACTCCCTCCTGTGGTGGCATGAGGCTGGGTAGCCAGCATCACCATCCTTGATGGGTGGGTGGAGATCATTGTCCAGTGCCAACCTTCTCCATCATCAATGTTCCAGTGTCCCACAGTCCAAGCTCTTAGCTTGGTTGCTTGATGGGAACTTCTCAGCCAACATCAGGGTTCCAGTGAGGCCAGCAGCACAGAAAATGCTCCTTGTTAAATGTGGTGCTGAATTTCTTTCAGTGAATTCTGGGAGCATAGAGAGACAGAAGAATCCTCAAGAAGAAACTGGTATTTAAATGTGGCTCCTGAACCCTTTCTTCCTGTGTTCCAGAGGGAGACGTTTCCACCACGAGTGGATCCAGACGAGGTCCTCTAAAAAATCGCAGACATGTCAAAAGGAAGCGGGACAGCAGTCCGACTTGCCAAGACGTGGGTCAAGAAGCAGCCACGTGTTTGGACCAAGGAGAGTTCTCAGGACAGCTTGGGTCCCATTCCATTGGTTCATCTGGCACCGTGGGACCCACCAGTCTTCCTGAGGGAGCAGAAACCCCGGGACGGGCACCCTCTGAATGCAGGATGTGCAAAAAGAGCTTTCCTTATCAATCTCAGCTTATCTTGCACCAGAGGACACACACAGGAGAGAGGCCCTTTCAATGCGACATCTGTGCCAAAGGGTTCATACAGCCTTCAGATCTGCGGGTTCACGAGCGGATCCACACTGGCGAAAGCCCTACAGCTGTGATCTCTGCCTCAAGAAGTTCACCCACGACTCCACACTGCGTGCTCACAAGAGGACCCACACCCAGGAGAAGCCTTTCCGCTGTGAGCACTGTGACAGAGCTTTCAGCCACCGAGGGAACCTCAACGTTCACCGACGCATCCACTCTGGCCTCAAGCCCTACGTGTGCCCCGAGTGTCACAGTGCCTTCCGTCAGCTTGGGACTTTCAAACGCCACCGGAAAATCCATTCCAAATGAGTCACCCAGGACCCCACCATCAGGTCCAAGTGGCGTCTGCTCCTAGAAGGAAATTCTGGATTATTTGTCACTTATGTGATACAATGAAAGGGTGACATGTGAAGAACTTATGATCATACTGGAACCCGATGGGGTTCCATTCACATGAATTAGGTGAATATTTGAGTGATGACTTATCTTTCCCTTCAGATTTTGTTTTCTACTTTAGTGTAGCCTGTGTTTTCTTCTTTCAGTGAATGCAGGTCTCATTAGTTTTCTTCTTCGTGAAACTGAGGTGACTGCTGATTGTCCCCCCATTAGGGAACATTTCATCGTAAAATAGGATGCTCCTAGCAGAGTGTCCAGATGAAAAAGAGGATCACCAGTGAAATTTAAATTTCAAATAAACAAAGACATTTCTGTCAAATAAGTGTCCTGTGTATTTCGCCTTCAAGATTTTTTTTTTCTTTATTTTATTTTTTAACTTTACTATCTTGTATTGTTTTTGCCATGTATCAACATGAATCTGCCACAGGTATACACATGTTCCCCATCCTGAACCCTCCTCCCTCCTCCCTCCCTGTCCCATCCCTCTGGGTCATCCCAGTGCACCAGCCCAAAGCATCCACTATCGTGCATCGAACCTGGACTGGAGACTCGTTTCATATATGATATTATACATGTTTCAATGCCATTCTCCCAAATCATCCCACCCTATCCCCAAGATTTTTTATATGGAGTAGATGATAGCTGCGGTTTGTTACATGGCCATTATTATGTGGAGATATCATCCCTCTGTAAGGCTTCCCCAGTGACTCAGTGGTAAACAATCCACCTGCACCATAGAAGACCCAGGTTCCATCCCTTCATCAGGAAGATCCCCTGGAGAAGGGAATGGCAACCCACTCCAGTATTCTTGCCTGGAGAATCCCATGGACAGAGGAGCCTGGCAGGCTATGGTCTGTTGGGTTGCAAAGAATCGGACATGACTGAAGCGACTGAGCACCCACTCCAGCATTTAAAGTAACTGTATTCCTTTGGAATTATGAACTGTTAGGTAATGTAGTATTAATGCCCTTTTGAACACTGGGATTCTAGGGTGTCTCTGCTTGAAAAGATTCTTCAAGGTAGCACTCTTTCATCCCACCTGGCTCTCCTCCAGCAGAAAGGAAGAGAGCTCATTTGGAGCAGAATGGAGATAATAAAGTATTTCTTTTCAAAGAATCAGCGTTTTCTTCTATTAATTAGCCTGGGAATTTGTTGGGGGCGGCAAACTCAAGGATGATAT
>NW_027218837.1:0-8212 GCF_027580195.1 Bos mutus
GACACCTGCTTGCTCATCTGCTTGATAATCGCCAGCTGAGCCGCGCGACACCTGCTTGCTCATCTGCTTGATAATCGCCAGCTGAGCCGCGCGACACCTGCTTGCTCATCTGCTTGATAATCGCCAGCTGAGCTGCGCGACACCTGCCCGCTCATCTGCTTGATAATCGCCAGCTGAGCCGGACACCTGACACCTGCTTGCTCATCTGCTTGATAATCGCCAGCTGAGAGCGACACCTGCTTGCTCATCTGCTTGATAATCGCCAGCTGAGCCGCGACACCTGCCCGCTCATCTGCTTGATAATCGCCAGCTGAGCCACGACACCTGCCTTGCTCATCTGCTTGATAATCGCCAGCTGAGCCGCGCGACACCTGCTTGCTCATCTGCTTGATAATCGCCAGCTGAGCCGCCCGACACCTGCCCGCTCATCTGCTTGATAATCGCCAGCTGAGCCTGCGCGACACCTGCTTGCTCATCTGCTTGATAATCGCCAGCTGAGCCGCGCGACACCTGCCCGCTCATCTGCTTGATAATCGCCAGCTGAGCCGCGCGACACCTGCCCGCTCATCTGCTTGATAATCGCCAGCTGAGCCGCGTGCCGACACCTGCCCGCTCATCTGCTTGATAATCGCCAGCTGAGCAGCGCGACACCTGCCCGCTCATCTGCTTGATAATCGCCAGCCTGCACACCTGCTTGCTCATCTGCTTGATAATCGCCAGCTGAGCCACGCGACACCTGCCTGCTCATCTGCTTGATAATCGCCAGCTGAGCCACGCGACACCTGCCCGCTCATCTGCTTGATAATCGCCAGCTGAGCCGCGCGACACCTGCTTGCTCATCTGCTTGATAATCGCCAGCTGAGCCGCGACACCTGCTTGCTCATCTGCTTGATAATCGCCAGCTGAGCCGCGCGACACCTGCCCGCTCATCTGCTTGATAATCGCCAGCTGAGCTGCGAACACCTGCTTGCTCATCTGCTTGATAATCGCCAGCTGAGCCGCGCGACACCTGCTTGCTCATCTGCTTGATAATCGCCAGCTGAGCCGCGCGACACCTGCCCGCTCATCTGCTTGATAATCGCCAGCTGAGCCACGCGACACCTGCCCGCTCATCTGCTTGATAATCGCCAGCTGAGCCCGCGACACCTGCCCGCTCATCTGCTTGATAATCGCCAGCTGAGCTGCGCGACGACACCTGCTTGCTCATCTGCTTGATAATCGCCAGCTGAGCGCGACACCTGCTTGCTCATCTGCTTGATAATCGCCAGCTGAGCCGCGCGACACCTGCTTGCTCATCTGCTTGATAATCGCCAGCTGAGCCACGCGACACCTGCCCGCTCATCTGCTTGATAATCGCCAGCTGAGCTGCGCGACACCTGCTTGCTCATCTGCTTGATAATCGCCAGCTGAGCCGCGCGGACACCTGCCCGCTCATCTGCTTGATAATCGCCAGCTGAGCTGCGACACCTGCTTGCTCATCTGCTTGATAATCGCCAGCTGAGCCGCGCGACACCTGCCCGCTCATCTGCTTGATAATCGCCAGCTGAGCTGCGCGACACCTGCTTGCTCATCTGCTTGATAATCGCCAGCTGAGCCGCGCGACACCTGCTTGCTCATCTGCTTGATAATCGCCAGATGAGCCGCGCGACACCTGCTTGCTCATCTGCTTAATAATCGCCAGCTGAGCCCCGCAACACCTGCCCGCTCATCTGCTTGATAATGGCCAGCTGAGCCGCGCGACACCTGCTTGCTCATCTGCTTGATAATCGCCAGCTGAGCCGCACGACACCTGCTTGCTCATCTGCTTAATAATCGCCAGCTGAGCCCCGCAACACCTGCCCGCTCATCTGCTTGATAATCGCCAGCTGAGCCGCGCGACACCTGCCCGCTCATCTGCTTGATAATCGCCAGCTGAGCCGCGCAACACCTGCCCGCTCATCTGCTTGATAATCGCCAGCTGAGCCGCGAACACCTGCCCGCTCATCTGCTTGATAATCGCCAGCTGAGCTGCCGCGAACACCTGCCCGCTCATCTGCTTGATAATCGCCAGCTGAGCCGCGCGACACCTGCCCGCTCATCTGCTTGATAATCGCCAGCTGAGCGCGCGACACCTGCCCGCTCATCTGCTTGATAATCGCCAGCTGAGCCGCGCGACACCTGCCCGCTCATCTGCTTGATAATCGCCAGCTGAGCCTCGCGACACCTGCCCGCTCATCTGCTTGATAATCGCCAGCTGAGCCCACGACACCTGCCCGCTCATCTGCTTGATAATCGCCAGCTGAGCCGCGCGACACCTGCTTGCTCATCTGCTTGATAATCGCCAGCTGAGCCCGCTGACACCTGCCCTTGCTCATCTGCTTGATAATCGCCAGCTGAGCGTGCGACACCTGCCCGCTCATCTGCTTGATAATCGCCAGCTGAGCCGCCACGCGACACCTGCCCGCTCATCTGCTTGATAATCGCCAGCTGAGCCGCTCTGACACCTGCCCGCTCATCTGCTTGATAATCGCCAGCTGAGCCGCTGATAACACCTGCCCGCTCATCTGCTTGATAATCGCCAGCTGAGCCGCGACACCTGCCCGCTCATCTGCTTGATAATCGCCAGCTGAGCCGCGCACACCTGCCCGCTCATCTGCTTGATAATCGCCAGCTGAGCCACGCGACACCTGCCCGCTCATCTGCTTGATAATCGCCAGCTGAGCCCGCGACACCTGCCCGCTCATCTGCTTGATAATCGCCAGCTGAGCCCGCGCGACACCTGCCCGCTCATCTGCTTGATAATCGCCAGCTGAGCCGTTGCGACACCTGCCCGCTCATCTGCTTGATAATCGCCAGCTGAGCCGCGCGACACCTGCCCGCCATCTGCTTGATAATCGCCAGCTGAGCCGCGCTGACACCTGCTTGCTCATCTGCTTGATAATCGCCAGCTGAGCCACGCGACACCTGCCCGCTCATCTGCTTGATAATCGCCAGCTGAGCTGCGCGACACCTGCCCGCTCATCTGCTTGATAATCGCCAGCTGAGCCGCGACACCTGCCCGCTCATCTGCTTGATAATCGCCAGCTGAGCCCACGCGACACCTGCCCGCTCATCTGCTTGATAATCGCCAGCTGAGCTGCGCGACACCTGCTTGCTCATCTGCTTGATAATCGCCAGCTGAGCTGCGCGACACCTGCCCGCTCATCTGCTTGATAATCGCCAGCTGAGCCTCGCGACACCTGCCCGCTCATCTGCTTGATAATCGCCAGCTGAGCGCACGCGACACCTGCCCGCTCATCTGCTTGATAATCGCCAGCTGAGCGCACCTGCTTTGACACCTGCCCGCTCATCTGCTTGATAATCGCCAGCTGAGCTGAGCGCGACACCTGCTTGCTCATCTGCTTGATAATCGCCAGCTGAGCCGCGCGACACCTGCTTGCTCATCTGCTTGATAATCGCCAGCTGAGCCGCGCGACACCTGCCCGCTCATCTGCTTGATAATCGCCAGCTGAGCCGCGCGACACCTGCCCGCTCATCTGCTTGATAATCGCCAGCTGAGCCGCGACACCTGCCCGCTCATCTGCTTGATAATCGCCAGCTGAGCCGCGCGACACCTGCCCGCTCATCTGCTTGATAATCGCCAGCTGAGCCGCCGCGACACCTGCCCGCTCATCTGCTTGATAATCGCCAGCTGAGCCGCGCGACACCTGCTTGCTCATCTGCTTGATAATCGCCAGCTGAGCTGAGCGCGACACCTGCCGCTCATCTGCTTGATAATCGCCAGCTGAGCCGCGCGACACCTGCCCGCTCATCTGCTTGATAATCGCCAGCTGAGCCCGCGACACCTGCCCGCTCATCTGCTTGATAATCGCCAGCTGAGCTCACGCGACACCTGCCCGCTCATCTGCTTGATAATCGCCAGCTGAGCCACGCGACACCTGCCCGCTCATCTGCTTGATAATCGCCAGCTGAGCCGCGCGACACCTGCCCGCTCATCTGCTTGATAATCGCCAGCTGAGCCGCGCGACACCTGCCCGCTCATCTGCTTGATAATCGCCAGCTGAGCCGCGCGACACCTGCCCGCTCATCTGCTTGATAATCGCCAGCTGAGCCGCGCGACACCTGCCCGCTCATCTGCTTGATAATCGCCAGCTGAGCCGCGCGACACCTGCTTGCTCATCTGCTTGATAATCGCCAGCTGAGCCGCGCGACACCTGCCCGCTCATCTGCTTGATAATCGCCAGCTGAGCCGCGCGACACCTGCTTGCTCATCTGCTTGATAATCGCCAGCTGAGCCGCGCGACACCTGCCCGCTCATCTGCTTGATAATCGCCAGCTGAGCCGCGCGACACCTGCTTGCTCATCTGCTTGATAATCGCCAGCTGAGCCGCGCGACACCTGCCCGCTCATCTGCTTGATAATCGCCAGCTGAGCCGCGCGACACCTGCTTGCTCATCTGCTTGATAATCGCCAGCTGAGCCGCGCGACACCTGCCCGCTCATCTGCTTGATAATCGCCAGCTGAGCCGCGCGACACCTGCTTGCTCATCTGCTTGATAATCGCCAGCTGAGCCGCAAGACACCTGCCCGCTCATCTGCTTGATAATCGCCAGCTGAGCCCCGCGACACCTGCCCGCTCATCTGCTTGATAATCGCCAGCTGAGCCCCGCGACACCTGCCCGCTAATCTGCTTGATAATCGCCAGCTGAGCGCAACGACACCTGCCCGCTCATCTGCTTGATAATCGCCAGCTGAGCGACACCTGCCCGACACCTGCCCGCTCATCTGCTTGATAATCGCCAGCTGAGCCGCGCGACACCTGCTTGCTCATCTGCTTGATAATCGCCAGCTGAGCCGCGCGACACCTGCCTTGCTCATCTGCTTGATAATCGCCAGCTGAGCCGCGCGACACCTGCCCGCTCATCTGCTTGATAATCGCCAGCTGAGCCGCGCGACACCTGCCCGCTCATCTGCTTGATAATCGCCAGCTGAGCCGCGCGACACCTGCTTGCTCATCTGCTTGATAATCGCCAGCTGAGCTGGCGCGACACCTGCCCGCTCATCTGCTTGATAATCGCCAGCTGAGCCGTGCGCGACACCTGCCCGCTCATCTGCTTGATAATCGCCAGCTGAGCCCGCGCGACACCTGCTTGCTCATCTGCTTGATAATCGCCAGCTGAGCCGCGCGACACCTGCCCGCTCATCTGCTTGATAATCGCCAGCTGAGCCGCGCGACACCTGCCTTGCTCATCTGCTTGATAATCGCCAGCTGAGCCGCCACGCGACACCTGCCCGCCATCTGCTTGATAATCGCCAGCTGAGCCGCGCGACACCTGCCCGCTCATCTGCTTGATAATCGCCAGCTGAGCCGCGCGACACCTGCCCGCTCATCTGCTTGATAATCGCCAGCTGAGCCACGCGACACCTGCCCGCTCATCTGCTTGATAATCGCCAGCTGAGCCCGCGACACCTGCCCGCTCATCTGCTTGATAATCGCCAGCTGAGCCCCGCGACACCTGCCCGCTCATCTGCTTTGATAATCGCCAGCTGAGCCGCGCGACACCTGCCCGCTCATCTGCTTGATAATCGCCAGCTGAGCCGCGCGACACCTGCCCGCTCATCTGCTTGATAATCGCCAGCTGAGCCGCGCGACACCTGCTTGCTCATCTGCTTGATAATCGCCAGCTGAGCCGCGCGACACCTGCCTTGCTCATCTGCTTGATAATCGCCAGCTGAGCCGCGCGACACCTGCTTGCTCATCTGCTTGATAATCGCCAGCTGAGCCGCGCGACACCTGCTTGCTCATCTGCTTGATAATCGCCAGCTGAGCCACGCGACACCTGCCCGCTCATCTGCTTGATAATCGCCAGCTGAGCTCGCGACACCTGCTTGCTCATCTGCTTGATAATCGCCAGCTGAGCCGCGCGACACCTGCCCGCTCATCTGCTTGATAATCGCCAGCTGAGCCTGGCGACACCTGCCCGCTCATCTGCTTGATAATCGCCAGCTGAGCCGCGCGACCCCTGCCCGCTCATCTGCTTGATAATCGCCAGCTGAGCCGCTGCGACACCTGCCTTGCTCATCTGCTTGATAATCGCCAGCTGAGCGCCGCGCGACACCTGCCCGCTCATCTGCTTGATAATCGCCAGCTGAGCCCGCGCGACACCTGCCCGCTCATCTGCTTGATAATCGCCAGCTGAGCCCGGAGACACCTGCTTGCTCATCTGCTTGATAATCGCCAGCTGAGCAGCTCGACACCTGCCCGCTCATCTGCTTGATAATCGCCAGCTGAGCCACGCGACACCTGCTTGCTCATCTGCTTGATAATCGCCAGCTGAGCCCGCGACACCTGCCCGCTCATCTGCTTGATAATCGCCAGCTGAGCCACGCGACACCTGCCCGCTCATCTGCTTGATAATCGCCAGCTGAGCCCGCCGCGACACCTGCCCGCTCATCTGCTTGATAATCGCCAGCTGAGCCGCGCGACACCTGCTTGCTCATCTGCTTGATAATCGCCAGCTGAGCCGCCCGACACCTGCCCGCTCATCTGCTTGATAATCGCCAGCTGAGCCACGCGACACCTGCTTGCTCATCTGCTTGATAATCGCCAGCTGAGCTGCGCGACACCTGCCCGCTCATCTGCTTGATAATCGCCAGCTGAGCCGCCGCGACACCTGCCTTGCTCATCTGCTTGATAATCGCCAGCTGAGCCACGCGACACCTGCCTTGCTCATCTGCTTGATAATCGCCAGCTGAGCCGCGCGACACCTGCTTGCTCATCTGCTTGATAATCGCCAGCTGAGCTGCGCGCGACACCTGCTTGCTCATCTGCTTGATAATCGCCAGCTGAGCCGCGACACCTGCCCGCTCATCTGCTTGATAATCGCCAGCTGAGCCGCCGACACCTGCCCGCTCATCTGCTTGATAATCGCCAGCTGAGCCGCGACACCTGCCCGCTCATCTGCTTGATAATCGCCAGCTGAGCTGCGCGACACCTGCTTGCTCATCTGCTTGATAATCGCCAGCTGAGCCCCGCGACACCTGCCCGCTCATCTGCTTGATAATCGCCAGCTGAGCCGCGCGACACCTGCCCGCTCATCTGCTTGATAATCGCCAGCTGAGCCTGCGCGACACCTGCTTGCTCATCTGCTTGATAATCGCCAGCTGAGCTGCGCGCGACACCTGCTTGCTCATCTGCTTGATAATCGCCAGCTGAGCCACGCGACACCTGCCCGCTCATCTGCTTGATAATCGCCAGCTGAGCTTGCGCGACACCTGCTTGCTCATCTGCTTGATAATCGCCAGCTGAGCCGCGCGACACCTGCCCGCTCATCTGCTTGATAATCGCCAGCTGAGCCGCGCGACACCTGCCCGCTCATCTGCTTGATAATCGCCAGCTGAGCCGCGCGACACCTGCCCGCTCATCTGCTTGATAATCGCCAGCTGAGCCCGCGACACCTGCCCGCTCATCTGCTTGATAATCGCCAGCTGAGCCGCGCGACACCTGCCCGCTCATCTGCTTGATAATCGCCAGCTGAGCCTCGCGACACCTGCTTGCTCATCTGCTTGATAATCGCCAGCTGAGCCTCGCGACACCTGCTTGCTCATCTGCTTGATAATCGCCAGCTGAGCCACGCGACACCTGCTTGCTCATCTGCTTGATAATCGCCAGCTGAGCCGCGCGACACCTGCCCGCTCATCTGCTTGATAATCGCCAGCTGAGCCGCGCGACACCTGCTTGCTCATCTGCTTGATAATCGCCAGCTGAGCCGCCGACACCTGCCCGCCATCTGCTTGATAATCGCCAGCTGAGCTGCGCGACACCTGCTTGCTCATCTTCTTGATAATCGCCAGCTGAGCCGCGCGACACCTGCCCGCTCATCTGCTTGATAATCGCCAGCTGAGCTGCGCGACACCTGCTTGCTCATCTGCTTGATAATCGCCAGCTGAGCCGCGAACACCTGCTTGCTCATCTGCTTGATAATCGCCAGCTGAGCCGCCGACACCTGCTTGCTCATCTGCTTGATAATCGCCAGCTGAGCCACGCAAACACCCGCCCGCTCATCTGCTTGATAATCGCCAGCTGAGCTGCAGCGACACCTGCTTGCTCATCTGCTTGTAATCGCCAGCTGAGCCGCGCGACACCTGCCTGCTCATCTGCTTGATAATCGCCAGCTGAGCGCGCGCAGCACCTGCCCGCTCATCTGCTTGATAATCGCCAGCTGAGCCTCACG
>NW_027218838.1:0-7786 GCF_027580195.1 Bos mutus
CTCAGCTGGTGATTATCAAGCAGATGGCGGGCAGGTGTCGCGGCTCAGCTGGCGATTATCAAGCAGATGGCGCGGGCAGGTGTCGCGTGGCTCAGCTGGCGATTATCAAGCAGATGGCGGGCAGGTGTCGCGTGGCTCAGCTGGCGATTATCAAGCAGATGGCGGGCAGGTGTCGCGCGGCTCAGCTGGCGATTATCAAGCAGATGGCGGGCAGGTGTCGCATGGCTCAGCTGGCGATTATCAAGCAGATGGCGGGCAGGTGTCGCGCGCGGCTCAGCTGGCGATTATCAAGCAGATGGCGGGCAGGTGTCGCGTGGCTCAGCTGGCGATTATCAAGCAGATGGCGGGCGGGTGCTCAGCTGGCGATTATCAGGCAGATGGCGGGCAGGTGTCGCGGCTCAGCTGGCGATTATCAAGCAGATGAGCGGGCAGGTGTCGTGTGGCTCAGCTGGCGATTATCAAGCAGATGGCGGGCAGGTGTCGCGTGGCTCAGCTGGCGATTATCAGGCAGATGGCGGGCAGGTGTCGCGCGGCTCAGCTGGCGATTATCAAGCAGATGGCGGGCAGGTGTCGCGCGGCTCAGCTGGCGATTATCAAGCAGATGGCGGGCAGGTGTCGCGCGGCTCAGCTGGCGATTATCAAGCAGATGGCGGGCAGGTGTCGCGTGGCTCAGCTGGCGATTATCAAGCAGATGGCGGGCAGGTGTCGCGCTGGCTCAGCTGGCGATTATCAGGCAGATGGCGGGCAGGTGTCGCGCGGCTCAGCTGGCGATTATCAGGCAGATGGCGGGCAGGTGTCCGCGCGGCTCAGCTGGCGATTATCAAGCAGATGGCGGGCAGGTGTCGCGTGGCTCAGCTGGCGATTATCAGGCAGATGGCGGGCAGGTGTCGCCGGCTCAGCTGGCGATTATCAGGCAGATGGCGGGCAGGTGTCGCCGGCTCAGCTGGCGATTATCAGGCAGATGGCGGGCAGGTGTCGCGCGGCTCAGCTGGCGATTATCAAGCAGATGGCGGGGGCAGGTGTCGCGTGGCTCAGCTGGCGATTATCAAGCAGATGGCGGGCAGGTGTCGCGATGGCTCAGCTGGCGATTATCAAGCAGATATCAAGCAGCGGGCGGGTGTCGTGTGGCTCAGCTGGCGATTATCAAGCAGATGGCGGGCAGGCAGGTCGCGTGGCTCAGCTGGCGATTATCAAGCAGATGGCGGGGGCAGGTGTCGCGCGGCTCAGCTGGCGATTATCAAGCAGATGGCGGGCAGGTGTCGCGCGGCTCAGCTGGCGATTATCAAGCAGATGAGCGGGCAGGTGTCGCCGGCTCAGCTGGCGATTATCAAGCAGATGGCGGGCAGGTGTCGCGCGGCTCAGCTGGCGATTATCAAGCAGATGGCGGGCAGGTGTCGCGCGGCTCAGCTGGCGATTATCAAGCAGATGGCGGGCAGGTGTCGCGTGGCTCAGCTGGCGATTATCAAGCAGATGGCGGGCAGGTGTCGCGCGGCTCAGCTGGCGATTATCAAGCAGATGGCGGGCAGGTGTCGCGCGGCTCAGCTGGCGATTATCAAGCAGATGGCGGGCAGGTGTCGCGCGGCTCAGCTGGCGATTATCAAGCAGATGGCGGGCAGGGTGTCGCGCGGCTCAGCTGGCGATTATCAAGCAGATGGCGGGCAGGTGTCCGCGTGGCTCAGCTGGCGATTATCAAGCAGATGAGCGGGCAGGTGTCGCGCGGCTCAGCTGGCGATTATCAAGCAGATGGCGGGCAGGTGTCGCGGCTCAGCTGGCGATTATCAAGCATGATGGCGGGCAGGTGTCGCGTGGCTCAGCTGGCGATTATCAAGCAGATGGCGGGCAGGTGTCGCGCGGCTCAGCTGGCGATTATCAAGCAGATGGCGGGCAGGTGTCGCGCGGCTCAGCTGGCGATTATCAAGCAGATGGCGGGCAGGTGTCGCGCGGCTCAGCTGGCGATTATCAAGCAGATGGCGGGCAGGTGTCGTGGCGGCTCAGCTGGCGATTATCAAGCAGATGGCGGGCAGGTGTCGCGTGGCTCAGCTGGCGATTATCAAGCAGATGGCGGGCAGGTGTCGCGGCGGCTCAGCTGGCGATTATCAAGCAGATGGCGGGCAGGTGTCGCGTGGCTCAGCTGGCGATTATCAAGCAGATGAGCGGGCAGGTGTCGCGCGGCTCAGCTGGCGATTATCAAGCAGATGGCGGGCAGGTGTCGCGCGGCTCAGCTGGCGATTATCAAGCAGATGAGCGGGCAGGTGTCGCGTGGCTCAGCTGGCGATTATCAAGCAGATGGCGGGCAGGTGTCGCGGGCTCAGCTGGCGATTATCAGGCAGATGGCGGGCAGGTGTCGCGCGGCTCAGCTGGCGATTATCAGGCAGATGGCGGGCAGGTGTCGCGCGGCTCAGCTGGCGATTATCAGGCAGATGGCGGGCAGGTGTCGCCCGGCTCAGCTGGCGATTATCAGGCAGATGGCGGGCAGGTGTCGCGCGGCTCAGCTGGCGATTATCAGGCAGATGGCGGGCAGGTGTGTCGCGGCTCAGCTGGCGATTATCAAGCAGATGGCGGGCAGGTGTCGCGCGGCTCAGCTGGCGATTATCAAGCAGATGGCGGGCAGGTGTCGCGCGGCTCAGCTGGCGATTATCAAGCAGATGGCGGGCAGGTGTCGGTGCTGGCTCAGCTGGCGATTATCAAGCAGATGGCGGGCAGGTGTCGCGCGGCTCAGCTGGCGATTATCAAGCAGATGGCGGGCAGGTGTCACGCGGCTCAGCTGGCGATTATCAAGCAGATGGCGGGCAGGTGTCGCGCGGCTCAGCTGGCGATTATCAAGCAGATGGCGGGCAGGTGTCGCGCGGCTCAGCTGGCGATTATCAAGCAGATGGCGGGCAGGTGTCGCGCGGCTCAGCTGGCGATTATCAGGCAGATGGCGGGCAGGTGTCGCGTGGCTCAGCTGGCGATTATCAAGCAGATGGCGGGCAGGTGTGCGCGCGGCTCAGCTGGCGATTATCAAGCAGATGGCGGGCAGGTGTCGCGCGGCTCAGCTGGCGATTATCAAGCAGATGGCGGGCAGGTGTCGCGCGGCTCAGCTGGCGATTATCAAGCAGATGGCGGGCAGGTGTGCGCGGCTCAGCTGGCGATTATCAAGCAGATGGCGGGCAGGTGTCGTGTGGCTCAGCTGGCGATTATCAAGCAGATGGCGGGCAGGTGTGTCGCGCGGCTCAGCTGGCGATTATCAAGCAGATGAGCGGGCGGGCAGGTGTCATGCCGGCTCAGCT
This sequence comes from Bos mutus, assembly GCF_027580195.1. Classification (NCBI taxonomy): domain Eukaryota; kingdom Metazoa; phylum Chordata; class Mammalia; order Artiodactyla; family Bovidae; genus Bos; species Bos mutus. The sequence continues at coordinate 3,270 of NW_027218838.1, forward strand.
GGCGATTATCAAGCAGATGGCGGGCAGGTGTCGCGCGGCTCAGCTGGCGATTATCAAGCAGATGGCGGGCAGGTGTCGTGCGGCTCAGCTGGCGATTATCAAGCAGATGGCGGGCAGGTGTGCGCGGCGGCTCAGCTGGCGATTATCAAGCAGATGGCGGGCAGGTGTCGCGCGGCTCAGCTGGCGATTATCAAGCAGATGGCGGGCAGGTGTCGTGGCTCAGCTGGCGATTATCAAGCAGATGGCGGGCAGGTGTCGCGGCTCAGCTGGCGATTATCAAGCAGATGGCGGGCAGGTGTCGCGTGCGGCTCAGCTGGCGATTATCAAGCAGATGGCGGGCAGGTGTCGCGCGGCTCAGCTGGCGATTATCAAGCAGATGGCGGGCAGGTGTCGCGCGGCTCAGCTGGCGATTATCAAGCAGATGGCGGGCAGGTGTCGCGGCTCAGCTGGCGATTATCAAGCAGATGGCGGGCAGGTGTGCGCGGCTCAGCTGGCGATTATCAAGCAGATGGCGGGCAGGTGTCGTGCGGCTCAGCTGGCGATTATCAAGCAGATGGCGGGCAGGTGTCGCGCGGCTCAGCTGGCGATTATCAAGCAGATGATGGCGGGCAGGTGTCGCGTGGCTCAGCTGGCGATTATCAAGCAGATGGCGGGCAGGTGTCGCGCGGCTCAGCTGGCGATTATCAAGCAGATGGCGGGCAGGTGTCGCGTGGCTCAGCTGGCGATTATCAAGCAGATGGCGGGCAGGTGTCGCGGCGGCTCAGCTGGCGATTATCAAGCAGATGGCGGGCAGGTGTCGTGTGGCTCAGCTGGCGATTATCAAGCAGATGGCGGGCAGGTGTCGCGCGGCTCAGCTGGCGATTATCAAGCAGATGGCGGGCAGGTGTCGCGGCGGCTCAGCTGGCGATTATCATCAAGCAGATGGCGGGCAGGTGTCGCGTGGCTCAGCTGGCGATTATCAGGCAGATGGCGGGCAGGTGTCGCGCGGCTCAGCTGGCGATTATCAGGCAGATGGCGGGCAGGTGTCGCCTGGCTCAGCTGGCGATTACATCAGGCAGATGGCGGGCAGGTGTCGCGCGGCTCAGCTGGCGATTATCAAGCAGATGGCGGGCAGGTGTCGCGCGGCTCAGCTGGCGATTATCAAGCAGATGGCGGGCAGGTGTGTCGCGGCGGCTCAGCTGGCGATTATCAAGCAGATGGCGGGCAGGTGTCGCCGCGGCTCAGCTGGCGATTATCAAGCAGATGGCGGGCAGGTGTCGCGTGGCTCAGCTGGCGATTATCAAGCAGATGGCGGGCAGGTGTCGCGCGGCTCAGCTGGCGATTATCAAGCAGATGGCGGGCAGGTGTCGTGCTGGGCTCAGCTGGCGATTATCAAGCAGATGGCGGGCAGGTGTCGCGGCTCAGCTGGCGATTATCAAGCAGATGGCGGGCAGGTGTCGCGCGGCTCAGCTGGCGATTATCAAGCAGATGGCGGGCAGGTGTCGCGGCGGCTCAGCTGGCGATTATCAAGCAGATGGCGGGCAGGGTGTCGCGCGGCTCAGCTGGCGATTATCAAGCAGATGGCGGGCAGGTGTCGCGTGGCTCAGCTGGCGATTATCAAGCAGATGGCGGGCAGGTGTCGCGCGGCTCAGCTGGCGATTATCAAGCAGATGGCGGGCGGGTGTCGCGCGGCTCAGCTGGCGATTATCAGGCAGATGAGCGGGCAGGTGTCGCGTGTGGCTCAGCTGGCGATTATCAAGCAGATGGCGGGCAGGTGTCGCGCGGCTCAGCTGGCGATTATCAAGCAGATGGCGGGCAGGTGTCGCGTGGCTCAGCTGGCGATTATCAAGCAGATGGCGGGCAGGTGTCGTGTGGCTCAGCTGGCGATTATCAAGCAGATGGCGGGCAGGTGTCGCGCGGCTCAGCTGGCGATTATCAAGCAGATGGCGGGCAGGTGTCGCGCGGCTCAGCTGGCGATTATCAAGCAGATGGCGGGCAGGTGTCGCGCGGCTCAGCTGGCGATTATCAAGCAGATGGCGGGCAGGTGTCGCGGCTCAGCTGGCGATTATCAAGCAGATGGCGGGCAGGTGTCGCGGCTCAGCTGGCGATTATCAAGCAGATGGCGGGCAGGTGTCGCGTGGCTCAGCTGGCGATTATCAAGCAGATGGCGGGCAGGTGTCGTGTGGCTCAGCTGGCGATTATCAAGCAGATGGCGGGCAGGTGTCGCGTGGCTCAGCTGGCGATTATCAAGCAGATGGCGGGCAGGTGTCGCGCGGCTCAGCTGGCGATTATCAAGCAGATGAGCGGGCAGGTGTCAGGCTCAGCTGGCGATTATCAAGCAGATGGCGGGCAGGTGTGTCGCGGCTGGCTCAGCTGGCGATTATCAAGCAGATGGCGGGCAGGTGTCGCGCGGCTCAGCTGGCGATTATCAAGCAGATGGCGGGCAGGTGTCGCGCGGCTCAGCTGGCGATTATCAAGCAGATGGCGGGCAGGTGTCAGCGGCTCAGCTGGCGATTATCAAGCAGATGGCGGGCAGGTGTCGCGCGGCTCAGCTGGCGATTATCAAGCAGATGGCGGGCAGGTGTGTCGCGGCTCAGCTGGCGATTATCAAGCAGATGGCGGGCAGGTGTCGTGCGGCTCAGCTGGCGATTATCAAGCAGATGGCGGGCAGGGTCGCGTGGCTCAGCTGGCGATTATCAAGCAGATGGCGGGCAGGTGTCGCGTGGCTCAGCTGGCGATTATCAAGCAGATGGGCGGGCAGGTGTCGCGCGGCTCAGCTGGCGATTATCAAGCAGATGGCGGGCAGGTGTCGCGGCTCAGCTGGCGATTATCAAGCAGATGGCGGGCAGGGTGTCGCGCGGCTCAGCTGGCGATTATCAAGCAGATGGCGGGCAGGTGTCGCGCGGCTCAGCTGGCGATTATCAAGCAGATGAGCGGGCAGGTGTCGCGTGGCTCAGCTGGCGATTATCAAGCAGATGAGCGGGCGGGTGTCGCGGCTCAGCTGGCGATTATCAAGCAGATGGCGGGCAGGTGTGTCGCGCGGCTCAGCTGGCGATTATCAAGCAGATGGCGGGCAGGTGTCGCGTGGCTCAGCTGGCGATTATCAGGCAGATGGCGGGCAGGTGTCGCGCGGCTCAGCTGGCGATTATCAAGCAGATGGCGGGCAGGTGTCGCGGCTCAGCTGGCGATTATCAAGCAGATGAGCGGGCAGGTGTCGCGCGGCTCAGCTGGCGATTATCAAGCAGATGGCGGGCAGGTGTCGCGTGGCTCAGCTGGCGATTATCAAGCAGATGGCGGGCAGGTGTCACGCTGGCTCAGCTGGCGATTATCAAGCAGATGGCGGGCAGGTGTCGCGCGGCTCAGCTGGCGATTATCAAGCAGATGGCGGGCAGGTGTCGCGTGGCTCAGCTGGCGATTATCAAGCAGATGGCGGGCAGGTGTCGCGCGGCTCAGCTGGCGATTATCAAGCAGATGGCGGGCAGGTGTCGCGCGGCTCAGCTGGCGATTATCAAGCAGATGGCGGGCAGGTGTCGCGCGGCTCAGCTGGCGATTATCAAGCAGATGAGCGGGCAGGTGTCGCGGCGGCTCAGCTGGCGATTATCAAGCAGATGGCGGGCAGGTGTCGTGGCGGCTCAGCTGGCGATTATCAAGCAGATGGCGGGCAGGTGTCGGCTCAGCTGGCTGGCGATTATCAAGCAGATGGCGGGCAGGTGTCGCGCGGCTCAGCTGGCGATTATCAAGCAGATGGCGGGCAGGTGTCGCGCGCGGCTCAGCTGGCGATTATCAAGCAGATGAGCGGGCAGGTGTCGCGCGGCTCAGCTGGCGATTATCAAGCAGATGGCGGGCAGGTGTCGCGCGGCTCAGCTGGCGATTATCAAGCAGATGGCGGGCAGGTGCGCGTGGCTCAGCTGGCGATTATCAAGCAGATGGCGGGCAGGTGTCGCGCGGCTCAGCTGGCGATTATCAGCAGATGGCGGGCAGGTATCAGCGGCTCAGCTGGCGATTATCAAGCAGATGGCGGGCAGGTGTCGCGTGGCTCAGCTGGCGATTATCAAGCAGATGGCGGGCAGGTGTGTGGCTCAGCTGGCGATTATCAAGCAGATGGCGGGCGGTATCGCGTGGCTCAGCTGGCGATTATCAAGCAGATGGCGGGCGGGTGTCGCGCGGCTCAGCTGGCGATTATCAAGCAGATGGCGGGCAGGTGTCGCGAGGCTCAGCTGGCGATTATCAAGCAGATGGCGGGCAGGTGTCGCGCGGCTCAGCTGGCGATTATCAAGCAGATGGCGGGCAGGTGTCGCGCTGGCTCAGCTGGCGATTATCAGGCAGATGGCGGGCAGGTGTCGCCGCGGCTCAGCTGGCGATTATCAGGCAGATGGCGGGCAGGTGTCGCGTGGCTCAGCTGGCGATTATCAGGCAGATGGCGGACAGGTGTCGCCCGGCTAAGCTGGCGATTATCAGGCAGATGGCGGGCAGGTGTCGCGGCTCAGCTGGCGATTATCAGGCGCGGCGGCTCAGCTGGCGATTATCAGGCAGATGGC
>NW_027218839.1:0-12920 GCF_027580195.1 Bos mutus
TGCAAAATAGGTTCATCAGTACCATCTTTCTAGTTTCTGTATATATATGCATTAATATATATTTGTTTTCTCTTACTTTCTTAACCTTGTATCATAGGCTCTAGGTTCATCCATCACATTAGAAATGACTCAGATGTGTTCCTTTTATGGTTGAGTAATATTCCACTGTGTATATGTACCACAGCTTCTTTATCCATTCATCTGTTGATAGATAGCTAGGTTGCTTCAATATCCTAGCTACTGTAAATAGTGCTGCAATGTACCTTGGGGGTACTTGTGTCTTTTCATTTATGGCTTTCTCAGAGTATATGCCCAGTAGTGGGATTGTTGGGTCATATGGTAGTTTATTTCTTGTTTTTAAGGAATCTCCATAACTAAAACTGAGCCTGGGTCAATCTACCTGATTCTCTTGCCCTAAGGGTTATTCTGATGCTTTTATGTAATCTATTATGGGGGGGAGGACTCGGAACACTATTATACTCGTTCAACCAATTTTTTCTGTGACGTCTCAGATTCTCTCTTTTTGTGTCTTCACACGTGAGATAAAGAGTATGAACCTGCCTGCAGTGTGGGAGACCTGGGTTCGACCCTGGGTTGGGAAGGTCCCTGGAGGAGGGCAAGGCAACCTACTCCAGTATTCTTGCATGGAGAATCCCCATGGATGGAGGAGGCTGGAGGGCTACAGTCCATGGGGTCTCACAGAGTCGGGCACGACTGAAGTGACTTAGCAGCAGCATGCTAAGTCGTTCAGTCGTGCCCCCTCTGTGCGACCCCAGAGACAGCAGCCCACCAGGCTCCTCTGTCCATGGGATTTTCAGGCAAGAGTACTGGAGTGGGGTGCCATTGCCTTCTCGAGCAGCAGCATAGCAAGGTGTAAGAGAAGAACTACTTCTGTTTGGCCTCCAGAGGGCGATGTTGCACAAACTAGAATTACAGTTAAGAACAGCAACGTTATTTTAGCTCCTCCTTCCCAGAGCTGGCTGAGGTGTCCAGCTGCAGACAGTGATAAATGAGAAGCATTCAGAAGTCAGAAAACATCCAGATTTGTAAAGGAAGAGACTCTTCCAAACATCTCTGGGACGTGCTTAAAGCAAGATTCTAGAACATCAACCATACCCACTCTTTCTTAAGAGTGCTGTTTCTTCAACCATATTCCTTCGTGCTCAGGAAAGATCTTCAAAAAGTATCCCACAGCTTCTTCACTGCTCAGTCATGAGTCTTGTTCCCATAACAGTGCTTATGACACTGTTAGCCCCTGAGTGAGTAAAATTCTATTTCATCTTCCTGTTCTCTCGAAGTGTGGGTATTAATTGGACTCTGAATAGAGACACCGTCTCTTAGTAGGTAAGTCTGTCCTGGACTCACTAACACAGCATTGCTCTTTCAGGAGGAGCGGAGCCCAGTCAGTGACCCAGCCTGACAGCCACATCACTGTCTCTGAAGGAGCCGTCTGGAGCTGAGGTGCAACTACTCATCTCCTGTTTCACCGTATCTCTTCTGGCGTGCAGTACCCCAAACAAGGACTCAGCTTCTCCTGAAGTACATATCTGGAGAAGGCCTTATTTCAGGCATCAAAGGTTTTAAGGCTGAATTTAAGAGTGGAGCCACATTCCACATGGAGAAACCATTAGCCCATTGAGGGACTCGCCACGTACTTCTGTGCTTTGGGTGACACAGTTTGTGGGACAGAAAGAGGAGCTGAACACAAACTTCTGGTGAACATGAGGCTGTCAGTGACTCAAGAGATCGACCTAGGGCATTTTCAGAAAGACCGAATATTCTATAGACACGTGGGGCAGAGGGAACTCAACTTAGCTCTCATGCAGACATAGTCTTAATTTTCAGAGTCAGGATTCATAAGAGGAAAGACAGCCTATGAGGAATATACAATATCTCCAACAGACTGGAGGCTGGCACTTGCTCAGAGGATCGCTTCAAATGGGACAGTGGCAGCATCTGTTTTTGCATGGGGATTGCCCCATGACCTGAGATCAGACATAGGAGAGAGCTGTGACAGTTTATGCTAATGGCTTTAATCCACTGGCTTCACTTTAACTGAGGAACTTTTCTTAAGATCCTAGATAGTCCCATCTGTGGGTGAATATTTGGAAAGAAAACAAAAACTGAATGGGGAAATGGTTAATAAGAGTTAGAAGAGGGACTGAGGAAAATGTGATAAAGTAAAAGTGACTAAGTGTAAGATAAATACTGTTTGATTCCACTTATAAGAGGTACTTAGAGTTCAGGATGGGGAACACATGTATACCTGTGGCAGATTCATTTTGATATTTGCAAAACTAATACAATTATGTAAAGTTTAAAAATAAAATTAAATTTAAAAAAAAAAAAAAAAAGAGGTACTTAGAATAATCAAAGTCATAGAGTCAGAAAGTACATTGGAATTAAAAAAATAAAAAGTCCATTGGTAGCTGCCAGGGGCTAGGGGGTAGTGGGGTAATGGTGGGGCAGGGGGAATGGGGAATTAGTGTTTAATGGGGACACAGTTTCAGTTTAGGAAGGTGAAAAATTTGGGAGACGGATGATGGTGAGAGTTGCACAACAATGTGAATGTACTTAGTGCCACTGAACTGTACATTTAAATATGGTTAAAATAGTATGTTTTATATTATGTGGCTTTTACTACAAAAAAAAAAAAGAAAACAATGACATTTAAAGAAAAAAAAATATTCAGGAGAATATTTACCAAATGTTCCTGTCATTTACTTGGCTCTTTTATTTTAGCATAATCTCACAAAGATGGAGCTCAGATCTTCCTAGACTGGTGACTGGATCAGGTTGAGGAGGGCCTGGGCTAAGATAATTTGACAGAGATGATTGCTGGAGCAGGATTAAGAGTAGGAATCTGTTAGAACCAAATAGGGCTGGAGGATCCAGTAGAAAAAAAAAAATTATCTATTTCCTTTTCCTCTGATTTTTAGAATGAAAAATTCTTAAAAGACCTTTTATTCTACTGACTTAGAAATTACTTTGATACCCTGCTATAGTGTTGTATCCTGTCTCTCCCCTGAGGAAAAAGACAAAGAGAAGAGGGAAATAGGAATAAAAGTAAAGAGAGGAGAAAGGGGAAGGTATAAGGAAAGACTGGAGGAAAAAGAGAAAACTTTTTTTTGTCTGAAGTAAAAAATGTGGCCCTCCCTTCATGTTCACAGAGCAGAACCAGCCATGTGATGTGCAGAATGTCAGGGAAAGGGTTGGAAGGGAGAAGAGAGGAGGCGGGAATGAGACTAAGGTGGATATCTAAACATGGTCATTTAATTTTTTTACCAAAGTCTAATTGTAGACCTCTACTGTGTCTAGTCAAGGCAATGGTTTTCCAGTAGTCATGTATGGATGTAAGAGTTGGACCGTGAAGAAAGCTGAGCACCAAGAATTGATGCTTTTGAACTGTTGTGTTGAGAAGACTCTTGAGAGTCCCTTGGACTGCAAGGAGATCCAAGAAGTCCATCCTAAAGGAGGAGTTGACTCACCTCAGATGTGATTGGTACTCAGTGATTCTGGTGGAACATACTGACAGTAAGAACAAAATTTCTCTGGCCCCAAGACTCTATATTCTTCAGAGTAGAGGCGAAGGCACCTCAGTAACTGGGCAAGGGATCATGAAGAGAAAATGGGGAGCCCTGCTGGGGTTTCTGTGGGTCCAGATTTGCTGTGAGTTGGGGTCATCCCAGATAGGGAACTGGGGAGTGTCCACAGCTGTCAGTGGGAGGGAGGGGAGGCAAGCTGACCTGGAGCTCCTAGATGGTCCTACATCCTCAGGTGTTTCCTGAGATACTTTCCTGGTCTGGAAACCCCATCCATGACATCATATGTGTTTGCTTCTCTCTCTTTCCAAGCAGGGGTGAGGGGAGTAAAGGTGGAGCAGAGTCCTTCAGTCTTGAGCCTGCAGGAGGGAGCCAACTCTACTCTGAGGTGCAATTTTTCTGACACAGTGAACAGTGTGCAGTGGTTCCAGCAGAATCCCAGAGGCAGCCTCACCAGGCTGTTTTTCATAGCTTCAGGGATGAAGAAGAATGAAAGGATGAGTTCCACAGTGAATTCTAAGGAGCGGTATAGTACCCTACACATCACAGCCTCCCAGCTGGAAGATGCAGCCACCTACCTCTGTGCGGTGGAGGCACATAAATCAATTTTTGCACTGATAAAGTGCAAAATATTTTCATGAGAGTCAACAAGCAAACATGTTTTGACAATTGCTGAAAATCAGAGATACCAAAGGAACATTTCATGCAAAGATGAGCTCGATAAAGGACAGAAGTGGTATGGCCCTAACAGAAGTAGAAGATATTAAGAAGAGATGGCAAGAATACACAGAAGAACTGTGCAAAAAAAATCTTCACGACCCAGATAATCATGATGGTGTGATCACTCATCTAGAGCCAGACATCCTGGAATGTGAAGTCAAGTAGGCCTTAGAAAGCATCACTACGAACAAAGCTAGTGGAGATGATGGAATTCCAGTTGAGCTATTCCAAATCCTGAAAGATGATGCTGTGAAAGTGCTGCACTCAATATGCCAGCAAATTTGGAAAACTCAGCAGTGGCCACAGGCCTGGAAAAGGTCAGTTTTCATTCCAATCCCAAAGAAAGGCAATGCCAAAGAATGCTCAAACTACCGCACAATTGCACTCATCTCACACACTAGTAAAGTAATGCTCAAAGTTCTCCAAGCCAGGCTTCAGCAATATGTGAACCGTGAACTTCCTGATGTTCAAGCTGGTTTAGAAAAGGCAGAGGAACCAGAGATCAAATTGCCAACATCCGCTGGATCATAGAAAAAGCAAGAGAGTTCCAGAAAAACATCTATTTCTGCTTTATTGACTATGCCAAAGCCTTTGACTGTGTGGATCACAATAAACTGTGGAAAATTCTTCAAGAGATGGGAATACCAGACCACCTGACCTGCCTCTTGAGATTTTTGTATGCAGGTCAGAAGCAACAGTTAGAACTGGACATGGAACAACAGACTGGTTCCAAATAGAAAAGGAGTTCGTCAAGGCTCTATATTGTCACCCTGCTTATTTAACTTATATGCAGAGTACATCATGAGGAATGCTGGACTGGAAGAAAAACAAGCTGGAATCAAGACTGCGGGAGAAATATCAATAACCTCAGATATGCAGATGACACCACCCTTATGGCAGAAAGTGAAGAGGAACTCAAAAGCCTCTTGATGAATGTGAAAGAGAAGAGTGAAAAAGTTGGCTTAAAGCTCAACATTCAGAAAACGAAGGTCATGGTATCCGGTCCCACCACTTCATGGGAAATAGATGGGGAAACAGTGGAAACAGTGTCAGACTTTATTTTTCTGGGCTCCAAAATCACTATAGATGGTGGTTGCAGCCACGAAACTAAAAGATGCTTACTCCTTGGAAGGGAAAGTTATGACCAACCTAGATAGCATACTGAAAAGCAGAGACATTACTTTGCCAACAAAGGTTCGTCTAGTCAAGGCTATGGTTTTCCTGTGGTCATGTATGGATGTGAGAGTTGGACTGTGAAGAAGGCTGAGCACCCAAGAATTGATGTTTTTAAGTGTGGTGTTGAGAAGACTCTGAGAGTCCCTTGGACTGCAAGGAGATCCAACCAGTCCATTCTGAAGAGATCAGCCCTGGGATTTCTTTGGAAGGAATGATGCTGAAGCTGAAACTCCAGTACTTTGGCCACCTCATGCGAAGATTTGACTCATTGGTAAAGACCCTGATGATGGGAGGGATTGGGGCAGGAGGATAAGTGGGACGACAGAGAGGATGAGATGGCTGGATGGCATCACCGACTCTATGGACATGAGTTTTGGTGAACTCCAGGAGTTGGTGTTGGACAGGGAGGCCTGGCGTGCTGGGATTCATGGGGTCACAAAGAGTTGGACATGGCTGAGTGACTGAACTGAACTGAATGAAATCCAGTTGTCATCAGGCATCCGGGAAGTCTCTCTGGGGAATGACACCATATCCAGGACTCAGTATTAGTCTGTCATTGACAGATTGGGCACTGAGCAATAGCATCAGCAGTGTCAAACTTGGTAAGGGAAAGCAGTGTTTTTGAGTTCATGCATAACTTTCAGCACTGCTAGCAAGGCGGATCACGAGATCATGAGGCCAAAGTGATGAAGCAGGTTGCACTGATATGTTCCTTTCTCTGCAATCTCTGCAACTTCTGAGAGTAGTTTGAGAAGAATCAGTGTTAACTCTTCCTTAAATGTTTGGTAGACTGACTCTATCGCTTTGGAGTCCAGTTTTCTGACCATATGGGAGATTCTGAGGCAAACCCAATATTAATTAACTTATTCCTTTTCTATTTAATTCAGCCAGAGTCAGTTTCTGTTACTCGTAGTAAGAACCCTGACTCATATACAGTCTCATTCCAGCATGAGGCAAATTAGGAAAAAAAGAAGAAGGACAGGGTATTGGAAGTGACTAAAGAAGTCTAACCGTGCTCCTCAGAGGTATTCTGTAAATACTGGGCATCAGTGTTCTTTCTTCATTGAGTTTTTAGTACATTAAACTGTATCTGTATCTGTTCTCACTCTAGGCTGGAACTGGAGTTCAATAAAGGCAGAGAATAGAACAGCTTTGCAATTTCCTCTGAACCAGCCTAACACACTTCACTTTCCTCAGGTGGTTCTCTCAGCAGGATGATGTTACCCCACAAGAGGGCAGTGCCTCTCTCCTCAGACTCACTTTGAAATCAACGTGTTTGTATTTAAAGCAAAAGATTAAGCGTCCTTTGATTGGCTGGGTAAGAAACCTGAGACTCTTTCTGGGACTCAGAGGATTGGATGAGTATACTCAAAAAAGAGAGCTAGACTGAGGAACCTGGCTTTATTTCAGGGCAAGAGCTGCGTCTTCCATGATCCCCCTGAAGAAGAAGAATGAGAAGCTTCTGGCCCTGTCTTTGGTGATTCTGTGGCTTCAGCTGGCCAGTGAGTTGGGGCTCTTGGTGATGGGAAGAGGTGACCAAAGTTCAGAGCTCACAAGACTGAGGGGCAAAATCTTCTCTTTAATTGGGAAAAGTGAAAAGTGAAAGTGTTAGCCGCTCAGTCCTGTCTAAATCTTTGCGACCCAAGGGACTGTAGCCCGCCAGGCTCCTCAGTCCCTGGAATTTTCCAGGCAAGAATCCTGGAGTGAGTTGCCATTCCCTTCTCCTGGAGATCTTCCTGACCCAGGATCAAACCCACATCTCCTGGATTGCAGGCAGATTCTTTACCACTGTGCCACAGGAAAGCCTGTTAATTGGGAAATGTACCCTCAAATTATGGAAGGAAATGCAAACGCTAGCGATTGAAAATGCAGTGACTGACTCCTGGCTTCTGTCCTTGTGTTTCTGACTAGAGGTCAATAACCAGCAAGGAAAACAGAAGCTTCAGACCCTGAGCATCCAGGAGGGTGAAAATGTCACCATGAACTGCAGTTATAAAAGTATTACTTTAACTGCCTTACAGTGGTACAGACAGGATTCAAGGCGAGGCTTTGTTCACCTGATTTTAATGCGTTCAAATGAGAGACAGAAACATAGTGGAAGACTGCACTTCACGCTTGACAACTCCATCAAAAGCAGCTCCTTGTCCATCACGGCTTCCCAGGCTGAGGACACTGCTACTTACCTCTGTGCTCCAGACACACAGTGCTCAGCTGGCATCCGCAGCCCCAGTGCAAACCTGCCAGAGCTGTCTCTTAGAAGCTGCGACAGTGTGCAGAGTTGGTGGTTTTGTCTTCCCACAAAGGAGAGTCTGCAAACGGCTAGCAACACGAAAGGGAGCTCCTCTCAAATTCCTGAGTTTTTGGTAGCATGTCTATAGTAAAGGGCATGGGATTTAGAATGGGAAGCTGAAGTGCCAAATTCAGCTCTGCCTACCCTGGCTGTGTCTTTAGGTATATCATGGGTGTAGCAGCCTTCAGTGTCCTCAGTTTAAACAAAGGATTTAGACTGATGAGCTTAAAGACCCTTCAAGTTCTAATTTTACCAGGTCACTTCTGGAGGATGAAGAAGGACTTCTCAGTATTAGAAGGGCTCATCTGTTATATGTGCAGTCCCCTCAAGACCTAGGTGGGGCTTTAAGATGCATGAGATGATTTTAGTATTTCTCTAATTCCTGTATAGAAAACAGTAGATTCATCAGACATTAGAAATAAAAAGGATTTAGGACTGTTTCCATGAAACTTTTCACTTTAAAACTGAGGAGTGAAAATGTTATGTAATAATAGACACGAAGATCTCAGTATTTGGAGTAAAAGAGACAAAGATGTGAATCTGATTCTGCCATTTATGGTTTGTATGATTTCTAAGCATCAATTTCTCCATTAAAGAGATGGAAATTTATCCAAAAGTCAGAATTTTTCCCCTTACAAGTGAGAGATATATGTTTTCTGCTATCAGCCCTTAAAATATTGTTTTTTAAAAGTGGATACTTCTGTTTATTATCACATATATAACAGTTTTCCATCCATTGTATTCTTGTTCCTGGTAAGAATAGTTTTCTTGATACAGTTTTGATGCTACTGAAAATGTGTTTGTGGGCTAAGGACATTTGTATTTATGTGACACTTGGTGAAAAAGGTAGGAGAGGGCAGGGGAAAGGTTGGTAGGACTGTGGTTCCCACATTCCAGACCTTAAACCACCAACATCACCTGTGTCAGAATCACCTAGAACACCTTTGAAGACCTGGGTTATTAGGAGTTTACTCAATCATACTGATGTAGTGATGGATTGTATTTTTATCAAACATCATTTATATCAGATATTGGTTCAGCTTCATGTCACAAAAAACTCAGATAATGTTTTTAACAAGCTGGAGTTTACTTCCCTCTCATATAAAGCAGCTCTATCGCATGTACCATGTGCAGTCCAGGGCTGGTGTAATAGCTTCATAATCTTGGGAGGAGTCAAGGGTCTTCTTTCTAGCTGTTTCTTGTCCTTAAATTGTCACTTTTGTTTATATACTTTGCTGAAACAGCAAGAAATTCATCCACTTTATACACGTTCCAGAAAGAACATCAAGAAGCAAATGAGTACATGCTGGCCAAGTCAATAATTTTCAGAAGCTTCACCCAGCACCTTCTACTTGCATTTAATTTATCAGAGTGTTAGTCCACGTCCCCACATTTCTTCAATCTGCAAAGGAGCCTGGGATATCAAGAGTTTTCAGTCTCAGCATGTTGTCGCTCACAACAAAATTGTTGTTCTCAATTAAATTCAGTTTAGTCGCTCAGTTGTGTCTGACTCTTTGCAATCCCATGGATTGCAGAATGCCAGGCTTCCTTGTCCATCACCAATTCCCAAATTGGTGATGCTCAAATTGATGTCCATTGAGTCAGTGATGCCATTCAACCATCTCATCCTCTGTCATCCCCTTTTCCTCCTGCCTTCAATCTTTCCCAGCATCAAGGTCTTTTCCAATGAATCAGTTCTTCACATCAGGTGGCCAAAGTATTGGAGCTTCAATTTCAGCATCAACCTTCCAATGAATATTCAGGACTTATTTCCTTCAGGATTGACTGGTTTGATCTCCTTACTGTCCAAGAGACTCTTGAGAGTCTTCTCCAACACCACAGTTCAAAAGCATCAATTCTTCAGTGCTCAGCTTTTTTCATGGCTCAACTCTCACATCCATACATGACAACTGGAAAAATCACAGGTTTGACTATATAGACCTTCTTGGCAAAGAAATGTCTCTACTTTTTAATATGCTGTCTAGGTTGGGATGTCAAGATCTTTTCAATCTCAGCATGTTGTCACTCACAACAAAATTGTGATTCTACCGTAATTGAAAAAGACACGTGTACTCCAGTTTATTGAAGCACTATTTACAATAGCTAGGACAAGGAAGCAACCCAGATGTCCATTGACGGATGAATGGATAAAGAAGTTGTGGTGCATATGCACAATGGAATATTCAGTGCAGTTCAGTTCAGTTCAGTTGCTCATTTCTGTCCAGCTCTTTGCAGCACACCAGGCCTCCCCGTGCATCACCAACTCCCAGACGGAGTTCACTCAAACTCACGTCCATCGAGTCGGTGATGCCATCCAGCCATCACATCCTCTGTCGTCCCCTTCTCCTCCTGCCCCCAGTCCCTCTCAGCATCAGAGTCTTTTCCAATGAGTCAACTCTTCGCATGAGGTGGCCAAAGTATTGGAGTTTCAGCTTTAGCATCATTCTTTCCAAAGAACACCCAGGACCAATCTCCTTTAGAATGGACTAGTTGGATCTCCTTACAGTCCAACGGGCTCTCAAAAGTCTTCTCCAACACCACAGTTCAAAAGCATCAATTCTTTGGCACTCAGCTTTCTTCACAGTCCAACTCTCACATCCATATGTGACCACTGGAAAAACCATAGCCTTGACTAGATGGACCTTTGTTGGCAAAGTAATGTCTCTGCTTTTCAATATGCTATCTAGGTTGGTCATAACTTTCCTTCCAAGGAGTAAGCATCTTTTAATTTCATGGCTGCAGTCACCATCTGCAGTGATTTTGGAGCCCCTAAAAATACAGTCTGCCACTGTTTCCCCATCTATTCCCCATGAGTTGATGGGACTAGATGCCATGATCTTAGTTTTCTGAATATTGATCTTTAAGCCAACTTTTTCACTCTCCTCTTTCACTTTCATCAAGAGGCTTTTTATTTCCTCTTCACTTTCTGCCATAAGGGTAGTATCATCTGCATATCTGAGGTTATTGATATTTCTCCCAGCAATCTTGATTCCAGCTTGTGATTCTTCCATCCCAGCGTTTCTCATGATGTACTCTGCATATAAGTTAAATAAGCAGGGTGACAATATACAGCCTTGACGTACTCCTTTTCCTATTTGGAACCAGTCTGTTGTTCCATGTTCTGTTCTAACTGTTGCCTCCTGAGCTGCATATAGGTTTCTCAAGAGGAAGGTCAGGTGGTCTGGTATTCCCATCTTTTTCAGAATTTTCCACAGTTTATTGTGATCCACACAGTCAAAGGCTTTGGCATAGTCAATAAAACAAAAATAGATGTTTTTCTGGAACTCTCTTGCTTTTTTGATGATCCAGCGGATGTTGGCAATTTGATCTCTGGTTCCTCTGCCTTTTCTAAATCCAGCTTGAACATCTAGAATTTCACAGTTCACATATTGCTGAAGCCTGACTTGAAGAGTTTTGAGCATTACTTCACTAGCATGTGAGATGAGTGGAATTGTGTGGTAGTTTGAGCATTCTTTGGGGTTGCCTTTCTTTGGGATTGGAATGAAAACTGACCTTCTCCCGTCCTGTGGCCACTGCTGAGTTTTCCAAATTTGCTGGCATACTGAGTGCAGCACTTTCACAGCATCATCTTTCAGGATTTGGAATAGCTCAACTGGAATTCCATCACTTCGCCTAGCTTGGTTCGTAATGATACTTTCTAAGGCCCACTTGACTTCACATTCTAGGATGTCTGGCTCTACGTGAGTGATCACACCATCGTGATTATCTTGGTCATGAAGATCTTTTTTGTACAGTTCTTCCGTGTATTCTTGCCACCTCTTTAATATCATCTACTTCTGTTAGGTCCATACCATTTCTGTCCTTTATCAAGCCCATCTTTGCATGAAATGTTCCACTGGTATCTCTAATTTTCTTAAGATCTCTAGTCTTTCCCATTTTGTTGTTTTCCTCTATTTCTTTGCACTGATCGCTGAGGAAGGCTTTCTTATCTCTTCTTGCTATTCTTTGGAACTCTGCATTCAGATGCTTATATCCTTCCTTTTGTCCTTTGCTTTTCACTTCTCTTCTTTTCACAGCTATTGGTAAGGCCTCCCCAGACAGCTATTTTGCTTTTTTGCTTTTCCATGGGGATGGTCTTGATCCCTGTCTCTTGTACAATGTCACAAACCTCTGTCCATAGTTCATCAGGCACTCTATCAGATCTAGTTCTGTAAATCTTTTTCTCACTTCCATTGTATAACCATAAGGGATTTGATTTAGGTCATACCTGAATGGCCTAGTGGTTTTCCCACCTTTCTTCAATTTAAGTCTGAATTTGGCAATAAGGAGTTCATGGTCTGAGCCACAGTCAGCACCCGTTCTTGTTTTTGCTGACTGTATAGAGCTTCTCCATCTTTGGCTGCAAAGAATATAATCAGTCTGATTTCAATGTTGACCATCTGGTGATGTCCATGTATAGAGTCTTCTCTTATGTTGTTGGAAGAGGGTGTTTGCTATGACCAGTGCATTTTCTTGGCAAAACTCTATTAGTCTTTGCCCTGCAAAGACTTGTATTCTAAAGGCCAAATTTGCCTGTTGCTCCAGGTGTTTCTTGACTTCCTACTTTTGCATTCCAGTTCCCTATAATGAAAAGGACATCTTTTTTGGGTGTTAGTTCTAGAAGGTCTTGTAGGTCTTCATAGAACCGTTCAAATTTAGCTTCTTCAGCATTACTGGTTGGGGCTTAGACTTGGATTACTGTGATATTGAATGCTTTGCCTTGGAAACGAACAGGGATCATTTTGTCGTTTTTGAGATTGCATCCAAGTATTACATTTCAGACTCTTTTGTGACCATGATGGCTACTCCATTTCTTCTAAGGGATTCCTGCCCTCAGTAGTAGATATAATGGTCATCTGAGTTAAATTCACCCATTCAAGTCCATTTCAGTTCGCTGATTCCTAGAATGTCGACATTCACTCTTGCCATCCTGTTTGACCACTTCCAATTTGCCTTGATTCACGAACGTAACATTCCAGGTTCCTATGCAACATTGCTCTTTACAGCATTGGAGCTTGCTTCTATCACCAGGCACATCCATGACTGGGTGTTGTTTTTGTTTTGGCTCCATCCCTTCATTCTTTCTGGAGTTATTTCTCCACTGATCTCCAGTAGTATATTGGGCACCTACCGACCTGGGAAGTTCCTCTTTCAGTATCCTATCATTTTGCCTTTTGATATTGTTCATGGGG
>NW_027218840.1:0-10760 GCF_027580195.1 Bos mutus
TGATCGGTGTATGATCAGCCGCGTGATCAGTGCATGATCAGCCACGTGATCAGTGCATGATCAGCCACGTGATCAGTGCATGATCAGCCACGTGATCAGTGCATGATCAGCCACGTGATCAGTGCATGATCAGCCACGTGATCAGTGCATGATCAGCCACGTGATCAGTGCATGATCAGCCGCGTGATCAGTGCATGATCAGCCCGCGTGATCAGTGCATGATCAGCCGTGTGATCAGTGCATGATCAGGCGCGTGATCAGTGCATGATCAGTCGCGTGATCAGTGCATGATCAGCCGCGTGATCAGTGCATGATCAGTCCCGTGATCAGTGCATGATCAGCCACGTGATCAGTGCATGATCAGCCGCGTGATCAGTGCATGATCAGGCGCGTGATCAGTGCATGATCAGTCACGTGATCGGTATGATCAGCTTCGTCATCAGTGCATGATCAGTGCATGATCAGCCACGTGATCAGTGCATGATCAGCCGCGTGATCAGTGCATGATCAGCCGCGTGATCAGTGCATGATCAGCCTCGTGATCAGTGCATGATCAGCCGCGTGATCAGTGCATGATCAGCCACGTGATCAGTGCATGATCAGCCGCGTGATCAGTGCATGATCAGCCACGTGATCAGTGCATGATCAGCCGCGTGATCAGTGCATGATCAGCCGTGATCAGTGCATGATCAGTCACGTGATCAGTGCATGATCAGTCACGTGATCAGTGCATGATCAGCCGCGTGATCAGTGCATGATCAGCCACGTGATCAGTGCATGATCAGCCACGTGATCAGTGCATGATCAGCCGCGTGATCAGTGCATGATCAGCCACGTGATCAGTGCATGATCAGCCACGTGATCAGTGCATGATCAGCCGCGTGATCAGTGCATGATCAGCCGCGTGATCAGTGCATGATCAGCAGTGCGTGATCAGTGCATGATCAGCCCGCGTGATCAGTGCATGATCAGCACGTGATCAGTGCATGATCAGCCGCGTGATCAGTGCATGATCAGCCACGTGATCAGTGCATGATCAGCCTGCGTGATCAGTGCATGATCAGGCCGCGTGATCAGTGCATGATCAGCCACGTGATCAGTGCATGATCAGCCGCGTGATCAGTGCATGATCAGTCACGTGATCAGTGCATGATCAGCCACGTGATCAGTGCATGATCAGCCACGTGATCAGTGCATGATCAGCCCGTGATCAGTGCATGATCAGGCGCGTGATCAGTGCATGATCAGCGCGTGATCAGTGCATGATCAGCCACGTGATCAGTGCATGATCAGCCGCGTGATCAGTGCATGATCAGTCACGTGATCAGTGCATGATCAGCCACGTGATCAGTGCATGATCAGCCCGCGTGATCAGTGCATGATCAGCCACGTGATCAGTGCATGATCAGCCACGTGATCAGTGCATGATCAGCCCGTGATCAGTGCATGATCAGCCGCGTGATCAGTGCATGATCAGCCACGTGATCAGTGCATGATCAGCCACGTGATCAGTGCATGATCAGCCCGTGATCAGTGCATGATCAGCCCGTGATCAGTGCATGATCAGTCACGTGATCAGTGCATGATCAGCCACGTGATCAGTGCATGATCAGCCACGTGATCAGTGCATGATCAGCCCGCGTGATCAGTGCATGATCAGTCACGTGATCAGTGCATGATCAGTCGCGTGATCAGTGCATGATCAGTCACGTGATCAGTGCATGATCAGCCACGTGATCAGTGCATGATCAGCCCACGTGATCAGTGCATGATCAGCCACGTGATCAGTGCATGATCAGCCACGTGATCAGTGCATGATCAGCCACGTGATCAGTGCATGATCAGCCACGTGATCAGTGCATGATCAGTCACGTGATCAGTGCATGATCAGCCACGTGTCAGTGCATGATCAGCCACGTGATCAGTGCATGATCAGCCACGTGATCAGTGCATGATCAGCCACGTGATCAGTGCATGATCAGCCGCGTGATCAGTGCATGATCAGCCCCGTGATCAGTGCATGATCAGTCGCGTGATCAGTGCATGATCAGGCGCGTGATCAGTGCATGATCAGCCACGTGATCAGTGCATGATCAGGCCACGTGATCAGTGCATGATCAGCCACGTGATCAGTGCATGATCAGCCCGTGATCAGTGCATGATCAGCCACGTGATCAGTGCATGATCAGCCACGTGATCAGTGCATGATCAGCCGCGTGATCAGTGCATGATCAGCCACGTGATCAGTGCATGATCATCCGCGTGATCAGTGCATGATCAGGCGCGTGATCAGTGCATGATCAGCCACGTGATCAGTGCATGATCAGGCACGTGTGATGAGTGCACGTGATCAGTGCATCAGTCACGTGATCAGTGTGCATGATCAGCCACGTGATCAGTGCATGATCAGCCGCGTGATCAGTGCATGATCAGCCACGTGATCAGTGCATGATCAGTCTCCGCGTGATCAGTGCATGATCAGCCGCGTGATCAGTGCATGATCAGTCACGTGATCAGTGCATGTCAGTGCATGCTCAGTTACATGATCAGTGCTTTATAGCCACGTGATCAGTTCTTGATTAGGCACATGATCACCATCATTGAGACACGAGATCACTGCATGATAAGTCACGTGATCAGTTCATGATCAGCCATGTGATTAGTGCATGATCAGCCTCATGATAAATGCATGATCATCCATGTGATTGTGCATGCACAATCAAGTGATCAGTGCATGATAGCCACGAGATCTGTGCATGATCAGTGTATGATCAGTGCGTGATCAGGTCATGATAGCCAGGTGACCAGTGCATGATTAACCGATCGTGCATGATCAGTCAGGTGATCAGTGCATGATCAGCCACGTGATCAGTGCATGATCAGCCACGTGATCAGTGCATGATCAGCCGGCGTGATCAGTGCATAATCAGCCACGTGATCAGTGCATGATCAGCCGCGTGATCAGTGCATGATCAGCCACGTGATCAGTGCATGATCAGCCACGTGATCAGTGCATGATCAGCCACGTGATCAGTGCATGATCAGTCACGTGATCAGTGAATGATGATCAGCCACGTGATCAGTGCATGATCAGCCACGTGATCAGTGCATGATCAGCCACGTGATCAGTGTATGATCAGCTTCGTGATCAGTGCATGATCAGCCGTGATCGTGCATGATGCCACGTGATCAGTGCATGATGTCACGTGATCATGATGATCAGCCGTGTGATCAGTGCATGATCAGTCACGTGATCAGTGCATGATCAGCCACGTGATCAGTGCATGATCAGCCACGTGATCAGTGCATGATCAGTCACGTGATCAGTGCATGATCAGGCACGTGATCAGTGCATGATCAGTCACGTGATCAGTGCATGATCAGCCACGTGATCAGTGCATGATCAGCCACGTGATCAGTGCATGATCAGTCACGTGATCAGTGCATGATCAGCCACGTGATCAGTGCATGATCAGCCACGTGATCAGTGCATGATCAGCCACGCGTGATCAGTGCATGATCAGTCGCGTGATCAGTGCATGATCAGCCACGTGATCAGTGCATGATCAGCCACGTGATCAGTGCATGATCAGCCACGTGATCAGTGCATGATCAGCCACGTGATCAGTGCATGATCAGCCACGTGATCAGTGCATGATCAGCCACGTGATCAGTGCATGATCAGCAGTGCGTGATCACGTGATCAGTGCATGATCAGCCACGTGATCAGTGCATGATCAGCCACGTGATCAGTGCATGATCGTCACGTGATCAGTGCATGATCAGCCCGTGATCAGTGCATGATCAGCCACGTGATCAGTGCATGATCAGCGCGTGATCAGTGCATGATCAGCCACGTGATCAGTGCATGATCAGCCACGTGATCAGTGCATGATCAGCCACGTGATCAGTGCATGATCAGCCACGTGATCAGTGCATGATCAGCCACGTGATCAGTGCATGATCAGCCACGTGATCAGTGCATGATCAGCCACGTGATCAGTGCATGATCAGCCACGTGATCAGTGTGCATGATCAGCCATGTGATCAGTGCATGATCAGCCACGTGATCAGTGCATGATCAGCCACGTGATCAGTGTGCATGATCAGCCGCGTGATCAGTGCATGATCAGCCACGTGATCAGTGCATGATCAGCCACGTGATCAGTGCATGATCAGCCACGTGATCAGTGCATGATCAGCCGCGTGATCAGTGCATGATCAGCCACGTGATCAGTGCATGATCAGCCACGTGATCAGTGCATGATCATCAGTCACGTGATCAGTGCATGATCAGCCACGTGATCAGTGCATGATCAGCCACGTGATCAGTGCATGATCAGCCACGTGATCAGTGCATGATCAGCCACGTGATCAGTGCATGATCAGCCACGTGATCAGTGCATGATCAGCCACGTGATCAGTGCATGATCAGTCACGTGATCAGTGCATGATCAGTCACGCGTGATCAGTGTGCATGATCAGCCACGTGATCAGTGCATGATCAGCCACGTGATCAGTGCATGATCAGTCCGCGTGATCAGTGCATGATCAGCCACGTGATCAGTGCATGATCAGCCACGTGATCAGTGCATGATCAGCCACGTGATCAGTGCATCACGTGATCAGTGATCGTGATCAGTGTGATCAGTGCATGATCAGCCACGTGATCAGTGCATGATCAGCCACGTGATCAGTGCATGATCAGCCACGTGATCAGTGCATGATCAGCCACGTGATCAGTGCATGATCAGCCACGTGATCAGTGCATGATCAGCCACGTGATCAGTGCATGATCAGCCACGTGATCAGTGCATGATCAGGCCGTGATCAGTGCATGATCAGCCACGTGATCAGTGCATGATCAGTCGTGATCGTGATCAGTGCATGATGATCAGTGCGTGATCAGTGCGTGATCATGTGATGATCACGTGATCAGTGCATGATCAGTCAGTCACGTGATCAGTGCATGATCAGCCACGTGATCAGTGCATGATCAGCCACGTGATCAGTGCATGATCAGCCACGTGATCAGTGCATGATCAGCCACGTGATCAGTGCATGATCAGCCGCGTGATCAGTGCATGATCAGCCACGTGATCAGTGCATGATCAGTCGCGTGATCAGTGCATGATCAGCCACGTGATCAGTGCATGATCAGCCACGTGATCAGTGCATGATCAGCCACGTGATCAGTGCATGATCAGCCACGTGATCAGTGCATGATCAGCCACGTGATCAGTGCATGATCAGCCACGTGATCAGTGCATGATCAGCCGCGTGATCAGTGCATGATCAGCCACGTGATCAGTGCATGATCAGCCACGTGATCAGTGCATGATCAGCCGCGTGATCAGTGCATGATCAGCCACGTGATCAGTGCATGATCAGCCACGTGATCAGTGCATGATCAGCCACGTGATCAGTGCATGATCAGCCACGTGATCAGTGCATGATCAGCCACGTGATCAGTGCATGATCAGCCGCGTGATCAGTGCATGATCAGCCACGTGATCAGTGCATGATCAGCCACGTGATCAGTGCATGATCAGCCACGTGATCAGTGCATGATCAGCCACGTGATCAGTGCATGATCAGCCACGTGATCAGTGCATGATCAGCCACGTGATCAGTGCATGATCAGCCACGTGATCAGTGCATGATCAGCCACGTGATCAGTGCATGATCAGCCCGCGTGATCAGTGCATGATGCGTCCGTGATCAGTGCATGATCAGTCCGTGATCAGTGCATGATCAGCCGCGTGATCAGTGCATGATCAGCCACGTGATCAGTGCATGATCAGCCACGTGATCAGTGCATGATCAGTCACGTGATCAGTGCATGATCAGCCACGTGATCAGTGCATGATCAGCCACGTGATCAGTGCATGATGCGTGCAGTGCGTGATCAGTGCATGATCAGCCGCGTGATCAGTGCATGATCAGCCACGTGATCAGTGCATGATCGATCCACGTGATCAGTGCATGATCAGTCACGTGATCAGTGCATGATCAGCCACGTGATCAGTGCATGATCAGCCACGTGATCAGTGCATGATCAGCCACGTGATCAGTGCATGATCAGCCACGTGATCAGTGCATGATCAGTCACGTGATCAGTGCATGATCAGCCACGTGATCAGTGCATGATCAGTCACGTGATCAGTGCATGATCAGCCACGTGATCAGTGCATGATCATCCGCGTGATCAGTGCATGATCAGCCACGTGATCAGTGCATGATCAGCCACGTGATCAGTGCATGATCAGCCACGTGATCAGTGCATGATCAGCCACGTGATCAGTGCAGTGCATGATCAGCCACGTGATCAGTGCATGATCAGCCACGTGATCAGTGCATGATCAGCCACGTGATCAGTGCATGATCAGCCGCGTGATCAGTGCATGATCAGCCCGTGATCAGTGCATGATCAGCCACGTGATCAGTGCATGATCAGCCACGTGATCAGTGCATGATCAGTCAGTGATCAGTGCATGAGTCAGCATGTGATCAGTGCATGTGATCAGTGCGTGATCAGTGCATGATCAGTCACGTGATCAGTGCATGATCAGCCACGTGATCAGTGCATGATCAGCCACGTGATCAGTGCATGATCAGCCACGTGATCAGTGCATGATCAGCCACGTGATCAGTGCATGATCAGCCACGTGATCAGTGCATGATCAGCCACGTGATCAGTGCATGATCAGCCACGTGATCAGTGCATGATCAGCCACGTGATCAGTGCATGATCAGCCACGTGATCAGTGCATGATCAGCCACGTGATCAGTGCATGATCAGCCACGTGATCAGTGCATGATCAGATCAGTCACGTGATCAGTGCATGATCAGCCACGTGATCAGTGCATGATCAGCCACGTGATCAGTGCATGATCACGTGATCGTGATCAGCCACGTGATCAGTGCATGCATCAGCCACGTGATCGTGCATGATCAGTGCATGATCAGTGCATGATCAGCCACGTGATCAGTGCATGATCAGTCGCGTGATCAGTGCATGATCAGCCACGTGATCAGTGCATGATCAGCCACGTGATCAGTGCATGATCAGTCACGTGATCAGTGCATGATCAGCCACGTGATCAGTGCATGATCAGGCACGTGATCAGTGCATGATCAGTCACGTGATCAGTGCATGATCAGCCACGTGATCAGTGCATGATCAGCCACGTGATCAGTGCATGATCAGTCACGTGATCAGTGCATGATCAGCCCGTGATCAGTGCATGATCAGCCACGTGATCAGTGCATGATCAGTCACGTGATCAGTGCATGATCAGCAGTCTCGTGATCAGTGCATGATCAGCTTCGTGATCAGTGCATGATCAGCCACGTGATCAGTGCATGTGCAGTCTCGTGATCAGTGCATGATCAGCTCGCGTGATCAGTGCATGATCAGCCACGTGATCAGTGCATGATCACGTGATCAGTGTATGATCTCCCACGTGATCAGTGCATTTTCAGCCACGTGATCAGGTTGCATTTTCTCCCACGTGATCAGTGTATGATCAGCTTCGTGATCAGTGCATGATCAGCCACGTGATCAGTGCATGATCAGCCTCGTGATCATTGCATTTTCAGCCACGTGATCAGTGCATGCACAGTCACGTGATCAGTGTGTGATCAGTAACGTGATCAGTGTATGATCATCCACATGATCAGTGCATGCTCAGTTACATGATCAGTGCTTTATAGCCACGTGATCAGTTCTTGATTAGGCACATGATCACCATCATTGAGACACGAGATCACTGCATGATAAGTCACGTGATCAGTTCATGATCAGCCATGTGATTAGTGCATGATCAGCCTCATGATAAATGCATGATCATCCATGTGATTATTGCATGCACAATCAAGTGATCAGTGCATGATAGCCACGAGATCTGTGCATGATCAGTGTATGATCAGCCACGTGATCAGGTCATGATAGCCAGGTGACCAGCACATGATTAACCAGTGCATGATCAGTCAGGTGATCAGTGTATGATCAGCTTACTGATCAGTGCATGATCAGCCACGTGATCAGTGCATGGTCAGGCAAGTGATCAATGTATAATCAGCCACGTGATCATTGCATGTGCAGCCGCGTGCATGATCAGGCACGTGATCAGTGCATGATCAGTCACGTGATCAGTGTATGATCAGTGCAGCCACGTGATCAGTGCATGATGAGCCACGTGATCCCTGCATGATCAGTCACGTGATCAGTGCATGATGAGCCACGTGATCAGTGCATGATCAGCCGCGTGATCAGTGCATGATAGCTACGTGATCAGTGCATGATCAGCCACGTAATCAGTGCATGTGCAGTGTCATGATCAGTGTATAATCAGGCACGTGATCAGTGCATGATCAGCCCACGTAATCAGTGCATGATCTCCACGTGATCAGTGCATGATCAGCCACGTGATCAGTGCGCGATCAGCCACGTGATCAGTGCATTTTCAGCCACGTGATCAGTGCATGATCAGCCACGTGATCAGTGCATGATCAGCCACGTGATCAGTGCATGATCAGCTCGCGTGATCAGTGCATGATCAGCCATGTGATCAGTGCATGATCATGATCAGTGCGTGATCAGTGCATGATCAGCCACGTGATCAGTGCATGATCAGTCCGGTGATCAGTGCATGATCAGCCACGTGATCAGTGCATGATCAGCCACGTGATCAGTGCATGATCAGCCACGTGATCAGTGCATGATCAGCCACGTGATCAGTGCATGATCAGCCACGTGATCAGTGCATGATCAGCCCGCGTGATCAGTGCATGATCAGCCACGTGATCAGTGCATGATCAGCCACGTGATCAGTGCATGATCAGTCACGTGATCAGTGCATGATCAGGCCACGTGATCAGTGCATGATCAGCACGTGATCAGTGCATGATCAGCACGTGATCAGTGCATGATCAGTCACGCGTGATCAGTGCATGATGATCGTGATCGGTGCGTGATCAGTGCATGATCAGATCACGTGATCAGTGCATGATCAGCCGTGTGATCAGTGCATGATCAGCCACGTGATCAGTGCATGATCAGCCGCGTGATCAGTGCATGATCAGCCACGTGATCAGTGCATGATCAGCCACGTGATCAGTGCATGATCAGCCACGTGATCAGTGCATGATCAGCCACGTGATCAGTGCATGATCAGCGCGTGTGATGATCAGTGCGTGATCAGTGCATGATCCACGTGATCAGTGCATGATCAGCCACGTGATCAGTGCATGATCAGCCACGTGATCAGTGCATGATCAGTCACGTGATCAGTGCATGATCAGCCCGCGTGATCAGTGCATGATCAGTCACGTGATCAGTGCATGATCAGCCAGCGTGATCAGTGCATGATCAGTCGCGTGATCAGTGCATGATCAGCCGCGTGATCAGTGCATGATCAGCCACGTGATCAGTGCATGATCAGCCGCGTGATCAGTGCATGATCAGCCGCGTGATCAGTGCATGATCAGCCCGCGTGATCAGTGCATGATCAGCCACGTGATCAGTGCATGATCAGTCGCGTGATCAGTGCATGATCAGCCACGTGATCAGTGCATGATCAGCCACGTGATCAGTGCATGATCAGCCGCGTGATCAGTGCATGATCATGCGTGATCAGTGCATGATCAGCCACGTGATCAGTGCATGATCAGGCACGTGATCAGTGCATGATCAGCCACGTGATCAGTGCATGATCAGCCACGTGATCAGTGCATGATCAGCCACGTGATCAGTGCATGATCAGTCACGTGATCAGTGCATGATCAGCCACGTGATCGGTGTGCATGATCAGCCACGTGATCAGTGCATGATCAGCCACGTGATCAGTGCATGATCAGTCACGTGATCAGTGCATGATCAGTCGCGTGATCAGTGCATGATCAGCCGCGTGATCAGTGCATGATCAGCCGTGATCAGTGCATGATCAGTCACGTGATCAGTGCATGATCAGCCACGTGATCAGTGCATGATCAGCACGTGATCAGTGCATGATCATCCGCGTGATCAGTGCATGATCAGCCGTGGGATCAGTGCATGATCAGCCACGTGATCAGTGCATGATCAGTCACGTGATCAGTGCATGATCAGCCACGTGATCAGTGCATGATCAGCCGTGCGTGATCAGTGCATGATCAGCCACGTGATCAGTGCATGATCAGCCACGTGATCAGTGCATGATCAGCCACAGCGTGATCAGTGCATGATCAGCCACGTGATCAGTGCATGATCAGCCACGTGATCAGTGCATGATCAGCCACGTGATCAGTGCATGATCAGCCACGTGATCAGTGCATGATCAGCCACGTGATCAGTGCATGATCAGCCCGCGTGATCAGTGCATGATCAGCCACGTGATCAGTGCATGATCAGCTTCGTGATCAGTGCATGATCAGCCACGTGATCAGTGCATCATCAGCCCGTGATCAGTGCATGATCAGCCACGTGATCAGTGCATGATCAGTCACGTGATCAGTGCATGATCAGCCACGTGATCAGTGCATGATCAGGCCACGTGATCAGTGCATGATCAGCCACGTGATCAGTGCATGATCAGCCACGTGATCAGTGCATGATCAGCCACGTGATCAGTGCATGATCAGCCGCGTGATCAGTGCATGATCAGCCACGTGATCAGTGCATGATCAGCCACGTGATCAGTGCATGATCAGCCACGTGATCAGTGCATGATCAGCCGCGTGATCAGTGCATGATCAGTCTGCGTGATCGGTGTATGAT